>NW_018231566.1:3890-13143 GCF_001263595.1 Phalaenopsis equestris | reverse complement strand
AGATAAGCCAACTTTCCTTGGAAGGAATATAGTTGTCTCAAAGTTTTGGGAGGAGGCATTTCCAAGATAGCTTTAATCTTATCCGAGTCAATCTTGATTCCCCGATGACGAACAACGAATCCTAGAAACTTCCCGGAGGTAACGCAGAAGGTGCATTATAAGGGATTCACCTTGAGATTAAATTGTTGTAATCGTTCGAACACAATCCTCAAATCATACAAATGGTCTATTTTCTATTTATTTTTTATGACCAAATCATCCACGTAGCATTCGACTTGAATGTGAATGAAGTTGTCAAAAATCTTCATCATAGCTCTTTGGTATGTTGCTCTGGTATTCTAACCTAAATGGAATTACTATATAGCAGAAAATCCCAATCGGCATCCTAAAAGCTGTAAGTGCTGCATCCTCTAGAGCCATCTTGATTTGATTGTTTCCCAATGATCCATCCATGAAGGAGAAAATCTCATGTGTTGAAGCGATGTCCACCAACATTTCTGACATCAGTAATAAAACTTCATGTTTTGGACACATTCATCTTTTGGACACATTTTATTTAAATCCCTGAAGTCGACACATACACGGATCTGTCCATTTTTCTTCTGAAGTGGTAAAACGTTGGCTAACCATGAGGGGTATTTCTCTTCTCTTACAAAGTTAGCATCTATTAACTTCTTCACCTTGGTAATGACTTGCCGCTCTATTTCGAGGTGCATTCCTCTAGGAGCTTGTTTTACTGGGTTTCTATCTCTTTCCACCTCGAGTTTATGAACTGCAACTTCTGCTGACAGCCCTAATATTTCATTGTAACTCTATGCGAAGCAATCTTTAAATTCTTACAATAACTTGATCAATTCGAAAGATTCTTCGTTGCTGAGTAGAGAACTTATAAATGTAAGTCTGGGTTGTTCTTCCGTCCCGACGTCAATTTCCTTCAATTCATCTACAACTGATTTAATTTCATCCTCAAATTCTAGAGGAGCATCACATATTAACTGATCAGTAGAGTCATCATCCACATCAAGGCAATTCTCTTCCAATTCACTAGTAACAACCTCAAAAAATTCTGAATCATCGACTGGGCTCACTGTACCAAATCCAAGACCTTCTTTCAAATTGGGAGTTCGACTTTTAACATTCCAAAATTTTTCAAAAAATTGAAATTTATCTTTTGGCGTCTCTTTTGGCAAATATCCCTGTTGAATTAACTTTTGTACATAAGGCAAAAAGTAACCAAAAGGTAATTCCATTAATTCATTATGATTCTCATACAAATCTACGTGATTTTTAAGAGTAATAGAAGTAGAAGCACGATAAAATTTGATCGGCTTTGAACCAGTGCTACGGACTTCCTTGACCTCAAAATTCTCGACCTTTTGAGGGCAAATCAGAGTAAGGGACATGGCGTTCATATTGTGGTTTATCCGATCATACATTGTCTCATATTCACTTTTCTCCACATCTTCTAAGGGTATCTCGTACTGTGGTTTCTTCTATTTTATCACCATCATTTCCTCCTCAGAACGTTCTTCATCATCAATATTATTCATCAGCAATGTTGATGATCGGCCTAGTCCATTCAACAATCAAGTTGGCTCTTCCTTGTCCACGTCCCCAGCCTCGATCTTGGGTATATGGGCTAAAAGAATCTCTACCACCTCCTTGTGAATACATAATAGTAGTTTGTCGAAGCGAAGTTGAATGGCCTCTTCTTTGTGATTCCTTCAAATCTTTCACTTCATTTACCACAACTTTCCAAGTGAAGATAGTTTTCTTTAGAGGCGCGTAGTAAGCGACGTATTCATGAATGCCCACTTCATGAATTGAAAATGACTGCAAATCTCCCTTAATACAATGCTTTTGTCCTTCTCTGTAATGCTTAATGCATTGATGTTGGGAAGATGGAACCATGTCATGCTCGTGAATCAATGATCGACCGAGTAGAGCATTAAAAGAGGACTCGACATTGATGATATGGAACTTGGCGATTGTTTCTAATTCTTTAACTTTCATAAGCAATGTAACTAATCCAATGGCTCTTTCTCCCTTTTGGTTGAATGCCCTTAACATCATCTTATCGGCCGTAAGCTCCTAAGCCTCAATTTCTAAATAGGTCAGCATCCGTATACTCATCAAGCTGAGCAATGCTCTAGGATCCACCAAAACTCTGGACAACATAAATCTGCCGATGTTAACGGAGATATAGAGTGGTCGACTGTGGTTGGCAGTACCAAGTAACAAGTCTTCATCTGTGAAAGTTATCTCAGGCTATTCTTTTAACAAGCAAACTTCATCCAAGGATGTGCTAGCCAACTGAGCTAAGCAAATCTCCGGATCAAGCAAAGCTGTAATCAGAGACTCTCATTTCCTTTGACAAGATTAGAGCATCACAGATGCTTAGTTTGGCCGACAACTTCTTAAGATGAGCTAGCACGTTATAATCAACTTTACATAGTCTTCCAATCTTTACTCGGTTATGTGTTTCTTCTATAGGTGGTGGTGGAGATAGCTCCTCTTGAGTTACTATTTACTTTCCTTTATCCACTAGAGCTATTATCGGGGGTAATATCTTCCCACTTCATAGATTTATCTCTGCGATTTCTTCTTCTTGAGATGTTATAGGCAATACTTCTGGTGCTTCTTCTTCATTGGAAAAGTCCAATTTGATAGCAAGTGGTGCACCGTGGCACACGAGGGTTGGTTCCTCACCCCTGGCGCTACGTAATTGATGTTGTCAACATCTTCTTCATTCTCATTAACGGGTTCATCATACTCAAGTATGATTTGAGGATCGGTTTGAGAATCTAGATCAAAGTTAGATTGACCAAAATTAGTCATGTTATCACCAGAAACAGTTAAAACGTAGCCAAAATCATAATCATTATATTCATAATATCCTGGTGGGGAAAAAAGATAATCATACATGGTCAGGGGTTCGAGGATTTTATTCCCCGAATCCGAGACAACCAATCTAATAGAAGCAACCCCTGTCCTACCCCATGGTATTAGTCTTCACGATGTCATTATTTTCCTTCTCCTCTGGTTGCAGTGACTTCTCTGAAGAATTCTCCAACTTGGGCTGAACAGGTTGTAGACTCTGAAAGGCTGTCTGTACTGAAGCAACCTGAATCCAATCTAGTATCTTCTTAGATGATTTGCTCCAAACTGTACTCCATCTGTCTTTCTCTGAATATTGATCTATCGAAGTGATTGGCTTGGCCGAAATCATATTTACATAACCTCTTTGAGGTTCTTTTAAATATTCCTTCAGGATCATCCCTTCTTTAGGATTTCTCTCGAGCCAATTCTTGGAGATGAAACAATCCTCTCAGGTGTGTCCAAGCAATCTATGGTACGAGCAGTAATCGGGCTGATCTTTCTTATCGACTTCCTCAGATCTCCTTAGATCTGGCAACCTGAACTCAGGCTTCTTCATTAGGCTTCTAAATATTTTGGGTACAGCTTCATCTTTGAAGGAATATGCTGCTTTCTTTCATTCCAAAAGAGTTGAACCCGTTCTACCCTCTGCTCGGTATAGTCCTCCCTGGTGTGGCTGCTGGCTAGGCTAACCATACTGTTGTGTCCCTTTCTGCTGGCTATGCTGTGATGATGGTTGTGAATTATGATGAGAATACTCCACGCTTTGTCTGTATCTTCATCGGTTGCTTTCCCTTATCCACTGTTGCTACTGTTCCAGACTTCTTCTCGAATATCCTCGTTGTCCTAGACTTCTCAGCCTTCTCATGAGAATCCATATGCTTGACTTCTTCTTGCAGATTTCTAGCCTTGCTTAGCTGAGTAACTTCTCGAAAGAATTGATGGTGAGTCCCTTAAGCATGAAGGTTATTGGTCCATGGATGCTTTTGAGTAGGATCTCAATTGCATGATGTTACTATAGATGAGGTTCACATTTCATGCTTAGGTTTCTCCACCTCAAAAAATAATCTACTAGAGTCTCGTTAGGCTTTTGATTTTCTATCACGAGATCCCCAATAGAAACATGATGTTGTGCTCCAGCAAATCTCTTCACGAACAATTGTTCTAAATCAAAGAATTTTCTCACTGATTTGTTGGGCAACTCAGCATACAAATCAAATGTTATCCTTGATAAGCTGCTGACAAACTGACAGAAAAGCAATGCTTCATTACCTTTAGTATTGCCACAACGAGCTTGAAAATGCGCTATATGCTGTCTAGGATTTTTCAGTCCCGTCAAATATCTTAAATTTTGGTGACACAAAACCTTTCGAGTAGGGTACGACATTGAACTCCTCCTGGTAGGATCTACCCTTTAAAATTAATGCACCACCCCTAAATTGGGCTAAGACATCCCAAACTTGTTCGACCATATTTTTAAATTCCTTTTTTGGTATGAATTTTTGAGTAGAGTCCTTCTTTTGTTGATCATCTCTGTTAGCCGAGGAAACTTCTCTCCTCTCATCTTTGATTTATATAATTTCTGGTTGGTTGACTTCTAGAGAAGCTAACTGTGGTGGTTTAGACTGTCTCTGAACTGCAGCCATAGTAGCCATGGCAGTGGCCATCTCTTCCATTCTTTTCTCCATTTGATTAATTTGCTCATCTCTTAGTAGAACAACCCTACAAAGCTCATACAAGGCATTCCCTTCAACAAAAGGTTGGGCATTGCGTGGAGATGTTGCGCCTCTGGTTTTGATAACATGAATATCCATGAAATATCCATGAAATGAATATCCATGAAGTCTTCATCAAGATAGTTGTTAAAGTCAAAATCTTCATCATCATTATCAACAAAAACTCCATGTTCTCTGGCCAACTTAGAAATCTCGACCCTGAGCTTCTCAACCTTTTCTTCAATTATTGACTCTTGTATCATCTTGAGATTTGGAGGAATTTGATGAACATCCTCCACTTGCTCATGCATCTCACTAGCAATTGCTGTGACAATGTCAGATACTTCAGACCCTTGCTTCATTCCATGATCCTACTATATGGGCTCACTGAATCATATCGGTACCCACACCTTTTTCTTCGACAATGATGTCTTGTGATGGGTTGTCTCAATAGAAACATCGACATGTCAAAGAGAGGTATGCTTCCCATGGTGAAGACCAGACACAGTACCAGGTAACCTCTTTATCCTTTCCTTCGGAACTTTAGGAACATCCTTATGGCTGGTAATTGGTAGAACTCTCAGACCCAGACGTGACTTAAACGGTTGACGGTCTATAGGTCTAGTGACAATAGAATCGGTAGTGACGGTGGCAGTATCAACTCTACTTACCAAGCAGAACCTGATAGGAATGTGAAGAGGTAAAGTTTTAGTTGGTGTTTGAGACCATTTGGTAGATCTGATGTCCCTTAATATCTCTTTCTTTATGTGAGGGGATACTGCACATCCTACTTGTTTAAGCAATTCACCGACTAAATAACCCTCTTTGGCAGCTAGTCTATGGAACACTGTACTAACTCGGGTGGTAGGAGTAGGCCTCTTCCTCTCCCCACCATGTCCATAAGGTGTCGGTAAAGCAACAACAATCTTCTGGATACTCTCGTACCCATTGCTGTCCATTAGCAGATGGAAACTACTCCCTCGAAAAAGCGGATATGTCTCCAATAATCCTGTTTCCTCCTGATGAGGAATTTCACCAACATATTGTTCTTCAGGAATATGGGCTTTAGTAGCCTTCCGAATCTCTTGGCTGCGGTTTCTTCTTTGTGGTCGAGTTAATGGCACAGCTCTCGAACTTGATCGAATTTGAATACTGCTGGTGGGATAACAATCCTTCAGTTGGATCTTTAACGATCATAAACTCTTTTCCCTTAGCAGAAATGAGAACGATAGACTTAACAGGTGTCGTGGTGGTCGTAGTCTTTACCTCCTTGTAAGAAGGGAAATCCTGGGGATAGTTCAGGTTGAACTCAGCAGACAACTCTTGAACTTCCAAAGTGACAATCTTCATTACGACGAACGGGGCTTTCCTGAGTATGACCTCGAGTTCTTTAAATCTGACTCCAAACTTGATGGTGAGTGCGCATTGCAGGCATTACAGCTTATCGGTAAGTTGCATGAGAAAGTGAGCGTAGGGAATGCCATTGAAGTTTCTTCAAAAGAAATCAATGGGGGTTAGTTATTTGTCCAATGCCTTGTCATTCTAGTGCGAACACTGAATATCAAAGGTTGATCTGTAGACTGGGCAAGTCTTTATTTAATTCGTGAAGATTTTAAAATTTAGTAAAAATGGTTTGAAAGTAGAAAGATTTAATTAATATAAGAAAATTTAAAGAGCAAGCACAACACGACATGATTAAATTTAATTTGCAAAATAGCAAACAAAACTCAAAAGGGAAAGTGAAGTTTAGGACCCAGTGCAGGACCAACTTTACAACGCACAATACCCGGGTGGAACTAGTCCACCAACATACCTATTGGGGGTATGAACTCACACAGATAAAAGCCCTAATGAACTCCTGAACCTCTTTGTTCAAAGGTGATTGACTAGACGGTCCTGAAGTCCAAAAGAGTTGACCGTACTCACTCAAGAAAGAAATGGGTGGAGCATGTCAACAAAAGAAGGGTAATCTAGTTCATGAGGGACATAAACACATTACTGATGTATGAATACTAGATTATCTGATTTAAATGGAGATAGAAAATATTCCCCTGCAGAGTAGCCAGAAGCTGTCGGCACTAAAAAGGTTGGGGACTTGCCCGTTGGAAGTTGTCGGTCACCGGAATCAAAATCCCGTCGTCTGCTTCGGAAAGACGTTTAATTTGCATATATATTTAAGTTTAGAAAAATATGAAATCAAACTGACCCCATATTTTTCATAGTTTGAATGAAAGAGCATTATACCTTATAGTTTAAATGAAAGAGCACTACACCTCAAGTCACGTATTTATCCTTAAAGATAAACACAAGACTTGAGGGTGAAACTCGATTAAATAAACCAAGAAATATATGACATCCATTTAATCCGCGAAAAACATTTTATTTATAAGCTGACAAGTTCTCCTATTTAATATGAAAAATTAAATAGTGTACTTCACTTAAATAGGGTTTATATTAAGCTGGATTCGAAAAATTTTTCTATAAAGGCAATAGTTAATTACATCTTAGATCTTAGATGACCGAAGTCACCTAGGAAAACTCTCGATAAAAATCAGAGGAAATTATCTTCAAGGAGTTCAATGGGTTAGGACTTTTCAACGAGATCGGACAAAGATGTGTGAAAGGGAAATGAATCAAATTTGGAACATTTTATAGAATCTAAAGGAAAATAAATTATGGGATTTCATGGATCCTGAGGAGAACCTCGATGACTTCCCAAGCTATCCTGCCGTTTGGCTTCAGTTTAAATGAGAAATATTTAAATGTTTCATCTTGCCAGTTTTATTTAATTGGTCTAACATCCATGTGAACAATCACATGAAAAGCCTGAAAGATGTGAGGATTTAGGTCGTGATGAACGAAAACCCCGAAATCCTAAAATAAGTTAGGGCTTATATTGTGTAGCAGAGCTATTCAAAAGCCTAAAGATAAGTTGAGGATTTATATCACACTAGGTGAATAGCCTCGAAATCCTATGACTTGTTGTTTTAATTATAAATAATGGTTTAGCTGATGTTGACATGTGATGTAGACATGTCTTGCTGTTAAAGATGGTCGTGCTGCCCACAATGTTATCACCAAGCTCCTCGTCGTAGCGCCTTCGAGTTTGATGTTAATTTTAAGTGTACATGTAACTATTGAGTTAACGATCTGCTGTCGGGTACCTCCTATAAAACCAACTACTGGCCTCCTACTCTAAGGTATAGTGTGTAAAAGAAACAATAGCAGGTGTAACAAAGGAAAACAGTGACAACACAGTATGCATAGGAGCAGTAAAGCATGTAATATTAGAAAGAAGTAGAATGTATAGTAGAGAAGAACAGTAAAGTGTGTTGTAAATTAAAACATTATAAATGTAAAACAAACCTGTATACCTAGGAGGTCCACTGCTACTGTAAGTGTGGTTGATGTAGCAGGTATAAGTATAGTGACAGAATTTAAGAAACAAACTAGCATACCTTGTATAAGTAAAAGTGAGCAACAAATGAAACACCCCTGGAAAACTCGAGAAAAAGCAGTAAATGACCCATTTCGACACTATTTTTGGTTGTGGAGTTGCCCGTTGGAAGCTGTTGGTCGTCCGTGTCCCGCTTCTGAAGGACATTTTAATTTACATATTTATTTAGTTTTAGAAAAATATGAAATCAAGTTGACCCCATATTTTTTCATAGTTTAAATGAAAGAGTGCTATACCTCAAACCCTGTATCTATCTCGAAGGATAAAAACAAGACTTTAGGATGAGACTCGAACAAATAAACTAAGAAATATATGACATCCGTTTGGTCTGCAAAACTATTTTATTTGTCGACAAGTTCCCCTATATAATACGAAGTATCCCTTCTATATTTAATTTTTTTAAAATAAAATATGCATCAAATAAATTTTAAACCATTTTCACATTATTTTCCTGTGTTCACTAAGCAAGAGGGTATTTTTATTTTATTTTTGTAATTTTTCTACACCAAGATATGGATTTTTGAAGTTAGGGCTATTTATTTAAATCAGAAAATACCCTATTTATTTATTTAAACGTGCGGCGTTGACTAGATCCAAGGACGCTCCGAAACTCCACGCGACGTGTTCTCATTCGACGTTGTCATCCATCTCAACACTAACTCAGCCTGCTGTTCATGTATGAAGGTGCTATCCGGGTAGATCTCATCCGTTTATGAGATAAACGCGCGATCGGATGGCTCCCCATCATCGTCCCCAATGTCTTAGGCTGAAAACCATCCATTTTCAAAGATTAAGATCTCACTCATTTCTCAACCAAATTAAGTGTGGTTTTTTTTCTAAATGCTTGTCTAAGTTTTTCGAACACATCCATACGGAAATCATGCAATTAAATTAAGCCTAATCAAATAAATAATCAAAATAGGCACGAGAAGAGGGGGAGTTCAACAGCTTTGCTCTGAGAATTGAGGCTTCGATCAGAGGTGCTCGACACATTTATTGGGGTTCTCGTTGGGGTCCAAGGAGGCTAGGGATTGAGTCCCTGATCTTGGTGTAAGGCCTAGGTTTGAATTTGACCAATATCGATTTCAGGTGTTGGTCTAGAACTATGGTAGAGGCTCTGTGGAAGGGGGATTTGATGGGGCTTTGGCTTCTTTCACTCTTGTGAAGGTGTGGGCACAAGCAATTGAAGTTTGGTGGAGTGTGG
>NW_018231566.1:0-1058 GCF_001263595.1 Phalaenopsis equestris | reverse complement strand
CTCATGTAGATGGTCCCCTAAACCTACTAGCCCTAGGGTTATGGTTTGGCTAAGACCACTATGCAGAGGACCCAAAATGGGGTTTCCTTTGGTCCATGGCATATTGGTGATGATTGTTACCTCAACTCTACCAAAATACCCATCTTGGCCTTTTACCCCTAAAACGCCCCCTGATTACCAAAATGCCCCTCTTGGGCTCAAAATCCCAAAAATTCCGAAAATTCCCAGAAAATCCCAATAAACCCTAAATATTCTCAATTTCATTTATCTCAACTACGAAATGACCCAAGTTGGCCAATTTGACCATCTTTAAGCGAAATCCCCAAATTGCCCTTTAAAGACCCAAATTTCCCCAAATCCAACTCAAATGTCCCCAAATCCAACTCAAATGTCAACAATGTCCATCAATTTGATCTCAATTGACCCCAATTCCAATCCTAAACTCAAATTTACTTTTTATATGACCAAAATAAACCAAATAAAAGCTCAATTGGTCCATTATTTGAGCCTAATTTTGATTTGGGTCAAAACCCCAATTTTGACCATATGACTTGATCTCACCAAATTGAACCCATGGCCTAGTCAATTGGCCCCAATTTATGTTGAAAAATCTTGATAACATTCATATACATCACAATCAACCATTAATTGACCTTTATGAAGTTCTCAAATCCATTTGAATTTGGCATAAATCCAAAATTCCCAAACTTAGCCCGAAATTGGCTAAGTCCCCAAATTTCACCCAATTGATTGCCTTAACCTCCAAATTGGCATCCAATTCATTCTGAAAACTCTTCATGAGGTTCCTATTGACCATTTAATACAATAAATTTGGACTTAGCCCAAGGGTAACCCAAGCTAGACCTAAGCCTAGCCCAACATGACCAAATTGATTAAAGTTCAAAATTCTTTCAAATTGACCCCCCAATTGGACTCAAAACCACTTCCATCCTTCACCAAAGTTGTTCCTTATGATCATATATACCAAATGAAACAATAAATTTGGCCAATTGACATGGCTAGACCAACTCAAACCCAAGTTTTGGTCATTTGCGCCC
>NW_018231565.1:0-773 GCF_001263595.1 Phalaenopsis equestris | reverse complement strand
TAGTTAAAGAATAATTAAATACTTTTGGCTTTACTTGGAAAGAAAAATGATTCAATTTATCAAATCAAAATAATAAAATAGGCTGGTGCCGTTGGGTCGGCAACATAACCCAGAAAAGAAAAAGGCGGTTGGACTCCGCATATACATGCTCGGTTCTAATTTTTTACATCAATAAAAAATGTAGAATTAAGATACGAGGCACGAGCATCTGCTTCGGGTCCCCTCCACGTGGTTTCCGCGTCAAAACATAGGAAAAAGTACATAGGAAAAAGAAAAAGACTCAATCCTGCATGAAAAGAAGTGTCAACGGGAAAACTCACATGCAAATAACGTATCATGAGCCATGCCTTAAAAGTGAGGGAGCTAATAGCACCTGCAAGAAAAAGGGTCAAAAATCATTACTTGCTCCCCCCAAAGCGGTATTTGTGTGTGTGCATAGATAGGTATGGCTCCCTGCAGAAAAACGCCCAAACACACTACCACACATATGAAACATGCAGGCACACCACAAACACAATGCGAAAGAAAGATACCTGACTAGGGTAACTAATCCAACAAAGAACAATAGCCAGGTATTAAAAAGACTACCTAGCATCCTAAATCCTAGCCTAGCACACTATCTAACAAAAAGTGCATCAACCTGGTATCTAAGTGTGGGGTATGTCTGGGTATATTATGACTTTGACAGGGTCGCCATACCGGCCCCATCTTAAAGATCCGAGGGATCTAAAGGGCGTGACGAAGAGGGGTGACACGAGTTAGATCTATTTGAT
>NW_018231564.1:0-3149 GCF_001263595.1 Phalaenopsis equestris | reverse complement strand
GTGCTTGAAGTTCTGGATATCTATCATATTAGTTAGGTATTTAGATTTGAATGTGTGGTTTAGAAGCTGCATAACTTGAACCATATGACTCAAAACTATGGAGAAATTTTAGGAGGATTAGAAATCTCCAAGGAGAAAAGTGATGAGCAAGTGAAATATGCATAACTTTTGGATTCATCAGGCTGATGACATTAAATGAAATATTTTTTGGGAGGCAACTCATAGGTTATCTATGTTAGTATGTTAATGAGTCGTAATTGTTTGAAGTTTGTTATTTTTTTTAGTGTGTATTAATCAGTTTGATTGATGTTGGTTGATGTTTGGATTGTTAATGGGTTGATTTGATCTTTGTGTGTCATTGTGGATTGATTAGTTTGATTGATGTAGGTGGATGTTTGGATTGTTAGTGGACTGATTTGCTTTTTGAGTATCATGAGGGAGGAGATTCCTTAACTTCTTATTATGGTTCCCTTGTAGTAGTTAGATTGATGAGTCCACTACGATTCGGGTCTCAACCAGACTTGAGTTTTACAGGAGACAACTTAAGTTTTAGCATAGAAAGTTCCATCTCAATTCTTTCACTTCATTTATCTAATCTTGTTTTCTTTAATATAGTTCAATAAACCAATTGAAGAATAAGTTGAGAATGACCTTACCCTATCCTCACAAATTTTAGAGGTTCATACTTAAAGGGATAAGGTGACACCTAAAGTTGGTTCTCTTGAGCCAATTTATCAGGGATAATCGTATCCATAGAGTTAGGTCTGATAAAAGCATTTAAAAGTACCAAATTTATCAGTGCAGTGATTTCGTTATAAATTGGAAGTAAGGTAGTGAGAGGCGATGAGTTAAATTAGAAATTGGAAGTAAGGTAGTGAGAGGCGATGAGTTAAAGGAAGAAATAACCTCATTTATCAAGTGTGTTTGTGTTACTGTTACAATAATAGAAAGGACTTGGGGAACACTTAAATATATATATTCTTATGCTAATATATGTCATGCTTGTTAGGCCTTTCTTTAGTTCAACTTTAATATGGCATGGTTAGTTTAGACTTAATTTCTGTTGCAAATTGTTCAGTTTTGATGAATACTTGTAAATGTTTCTGATAGGTATTTGTGGTAGATAAAATTTCTGATATGTTTTCTTCCCGCTTATATTTTTAGTACTGAAAGTTATACAGGTCAAAAATAAAGTTTAAGGGGAGGAAGAAAAATTAAATTCAATGTTAGTATACTTACTTTTGGTTTAATGTTATTGCAAGCATGTTTTAGGCAGGATTTACTTTCTCCTATTCTCCTACAGTCATTCTATCTTGAATATGCATGTATATGAATTTGATAGGATGTTGTAGTAGCTCGTAGATCTAGCTTTTACTTTCTTGTCGTACTACATTATATGGAATTGATTGTTAAATATTTAAAAATTCAAGTTTTGGGGGAGGAAGAAAAATAAAATACAAAGTTAAACTTTACTTGTCCTAAAGGATACTAGAAATAAATTTTAATTTAAAAATTATTTTTGTTAAGTGGAGTTATCTTAGGATTACTAAAATTCTAATTATAGAAATGCAATTGGAAAACTTACTAAAGACTTTAGTAAACAGGTTGAAGCTAAAGTTTAGATGTTTAGTAGAAAATAATTTTTCTTCTGTAGTAGGAGAAAATTGACTTTTTGAAAAATTAAGGATTGTTAGAATAATACTTTTTGAAAATTTTAAACTCAATTAAAAATTCTTTTTCAAAAATTATATTTTAAGTTAAGGATAGAAAGTAAGTTTTTTACTTTAGAAAATGGATTGTGAAATTTAAAGCCATTAAATGTCTATCCAGATATGATAATCCTCATATAAAAGAGTAAGTATTAAAAAAATCCAGAAAGAAAAGAATACTAAAAGAAAAAGAGAAGAAAAATAAAGAAAAAGAAAAGAAAAAGGAAAAGAAAAAGAAAAGTAAAAAGAAAATATGTGAGGAGAAGCTTGAGAATTATGACCTATTTAAAAATTGATTTCTCTTGAAGCTTTCTAAGGAAGAAAACTTAGGATCAATCCTAAGCTTAATTTCAAATAGTATTAGTAAAATTATTTTTAATAGAAATCATAAAATCTCATAATAATATTTATCTAAGAATCCAAGTTTGAAAAAATTTAAATTATTTCTGAATTAAATAGAAAATCGGGATTTTTAAGTATAATAATAAATATTCTGATACCTTAGGTATCATCTAATTTACTGAAAATTCTTCTAAGTTGGACTATAAAATTTCTAGAACATAATTTCATATTATTTTAACAAACCCACTAACAAAAATCAACATATTTTTAAATTTATAGTGTTAAATGAAGACAAGTAACATTTAAGTTTGGGGGAATTGACACACCTAAAAATTACCTATTTTTTATATACGTTTCTTGCTCTAAGTTTGGGGGAATTGATGCACCTAAAAATTACCTATTTTTTATATATGTTTCTCACTAATTTTTAATGATATTACACTTTAAGGGATGGTATTTTACATATTTTTGGTTCCATCCAGAAGAGATGGAGTTTTTGAGAAAATTGAGACAAAAAGGTGCAATTTGGAGTCAAATCTAGAAAGGAAGAAATCTTTGATCTGGTGGATTTTAATATTTCCATCCTCAATCTCTTTTACTTTTATCACATGTTTTTGATATAAATTACTCTTTAAAGAAAGGTTATTTTCTTGCTTATCTACAGTTGTATCACTTGAAGTAGTTTGGAGTTGAAACGGGGTGAAACAGAGCGAGATGGAGGTGTTACTAACACGGTGGTGCCCATATACAAAAAAAGTTGCACCTAAGCACTATTCTCACCTAAAAAGTGTTATCTTGGCACCAATAATAGTTTAGGGGCAATTTTGACCAATTCCAGGATTTTATGGGTTGTTTTAGAACCAAACAGCTATGCACACCCTTGAGAGATATACAATGAATCTAGACATTTGAAATGTCACCTTATGGCATTTTACATCTCTTAGAATGAAAAGGTGTGTTTCTTGGTGTGAAGAGGCGTGTCTCCTAGAATGAGGAGGTGTTTGGTTTCTTTTTAAAAAGGGGGTTGGCGTCTCTCATAAAGGGTGTATTAGAAGAGTTTAATAGAGAGATAGAGGAGATTTTGGTGTGTCTCTTCAA
>NW_018231563.1:7263-7789 GCF_001263595.1 Phalaenopsis equestris | reverse complement strand
TGTTAATTATATTGTAAGTGATATTTTGCCACTTACGAAAAGGAAATTTATTCATGACGCAAAAGCATATTTTTGGGATGAGCCTTATTTATATAAATAATGTAAAGATCTGATTATGAGGAGATGTGTGCTTTATGAAGAAATTGAGATGATCATTCAGAAATGTTATGATTCTAAATTTGGAGGACATTTTGGGAGTGATAAAACTGCTTATAAGAATTTACAAGTTGGATTTTATTGGCCTACTATATTTAGAGATGTTTATAGATATATAAAAACTTGTGATTGATGTCAACGAGTAGACAAAATATCTTGAAGAAATGAAGTGCCTCTAAATTTCATATTAGAAGTTGAGATCTTTGATGTTTGGGGATTAGATTTTATGGGACCATTTATTCCTTTATCTGGGAACTTATATATATTAATTGCAGTAGACTACGTCTCTAAGTGTATTGAAGTACAAGCTTTACCTCGCTGTGACGCTAAAAGTGTTTCAAGATTTTTAATGAAAAATATTTTCACTAGA
>NW_018231563.1:4581-5971 GCF_001263595.1 Phalaenopsis equestris | reverse complement strand
GTAGTTCCTGTGGTAAAAGAATTTTATGCAAATTTACATGGAATCAACCAAGGAGTTGTTGATGTGCGAGGTAGATGGATTACTTTCACACCTACACGGATCAATGAGTTATATATGATAGAGAATGTTCCTGTCTGCCACTACTCCAATTTCATCCCAACGAGAAACCAGATGAATGAAATTTACCGATATTTGATGGACGAAACTGGCGATTGGGAAATGCGAGAGTACGGGTATGTTAGTTTTTTTTCAACACTTTTGAATCCTGTCACTAAACACTGACACTTCTTCATTTCTGTGAAACTGTTACCGACAATGAAGGTTGGTAAACTTTCTAAAGAAAGTGTCATTCTGAATTACGGCATCCAAAGGGGACTATCGATTGATATTGGATCTATAATTGTGAAGTCAGTTTTAGGCCTGATCGTTCACAGATCAACTTATGGGCTTCCCTTCCACACTTTTCTCACTTTGCAGCCAGTCTTAAGTATCCTATGAAAACTGGGAAAAGGTACTGCTACCTTGGAAACCTTTGGATCCAACTGAAAAATTCCCAACAATTGAAGATGAAAATGACATGGCCATGATAGTTGACCAATCATCTCAGAATTCACTACCAGTTCAACCTTTAGTTCCGGATAAGTCTTTGGTGTTCCTGCACCAAATCAATAAATTAGAAAAGGAGGTACAAAACATGATGAATATAATTAATAATATCTCTAATTTCTTTGATCATTTAGACTGGACGATGAAAGAACATTTCGATCACTATGGACATTTAGAAGATAGCTTGATACGCCTGATGAGGAGGAAGAAATTAATTGAGGAGGATTCAATCAAAGAATTTCCTTTGTGACCCTTCTACAAACTCTTCGTTCATGTGCAATCAATGGGTGATCTCAGAGGATAAACGAGCACAGAATCTTACGAGTAGTAGATTTATTATGCTACCTTTATGTTTATGTATGTTTAGATTTGAACTTTATATTTGTTTTGCTTTAGAATTATGCTTATAGATTTTTGTATAGTTGAGACTAAGCATAGGATTTTTTGTTTTCAGTGTATTGAGTGTTGGGGTTTGGATTGCGACGCTGAATTATTGTATTGAGGTTGAGAAAATACCAAATTTAGGTGTGTTATGTAACGTCTATTGTACCCCTTGGAATTTATATATAAATGTGATGTTTTGTTTTGTGAAAGATTGTATGTGTTAAGTACATCATTTAACTATTTAAAATTATGTTTATAAAGATCAAACGGATGTCGTTTAGGCTTAGAATTGATAAAACCCACAAAAATACGAAATTTGGACATAATCAATAGAGTCCGCCGACAGCGCCCTCGAAGCCACCGACAGCGGGAATTTCTCGAGCCTTAGGTTTAAAAACAT
>NW_018231563.1:4055-4561 GCF_001263595.1 Phalaenopsis equestris | reverse complement strand
ATTTCCTGAGACTTAGGTTCAAAAACATAATAGAGCGCGCCGATAGCATCATCGACCCCGCCATCAACGAGATCATGAAAATACATCTTTAACCATGATTTTGACCGGTCAACCGCCACTGTTCATCATCCCCTTCCTTCTAAAAACACCATTTTTGAATTAGGGCTTGGTAAAGCTTGGATTGGGAGACGATTTCAAGGCTTCTTGACACCGGATTTGATCTTCTTTAGGTAAGAGCTTCACTCCAAGCTAAAGATATTTGATTTTCATCATAGATTTCTTCTACATTGAGGAGATCTGAAAAATTTGAGAATTTGAAGAAAATTTGGGAAGAAATTCAAGGATCTTAAAGTTGAACTCTTCGAATTACTATTGGAAGCCATGATTTGCATATTTGAAGTAATTTTTGGAATTTTTCTATAATTTGATTAGATTGAAATGACTCCACGTCAAAAGAGACGAATTGAGTTCAACAAGTCTCGCTTCGTCAATGTGATGGCTCAAAC
>NW_018231563.1:0-541 GCF_001263595.1 Phalaenopsis equestris | reverse complement strand
TTGAACTAATTAATTTTATCCATTCACTATAATTTCTTGACAAGGAGAAGGATGCTTTCTTATATATTGAATATCACAATTAAACCCTACTTTCTATTATTAGTTATTTATTAGTTATCCAAATTATCTACTTATTTCAATTGACTATTAGAGATAGTTAAGCAAATTGAATGTCATCATTGTAGTTGAAGTATTACCTTTTATTAAGGCTTAGTCTGTAGTATTCTATTTCTCCCTGTGCAATCGATAACTAGGACTCCATTAGAGCCCTATATTACTTGAGCGATACGTATACTTGCGTTGACAAATTTGACTTTGACATTATTGAATATTATATCTATACATCTTTATTAAATCAAACATATATATATAAAGTCGCAGTCAAGATTTTGAAACAGTTGTTGGAATTTAAATCTTCTAGTAGCGCCATCAAATTCTTGTGATTGTCGATTTATAAAAAGAAAAAGGTGGGTCAATTGCTAATTTCTTCTAAATCCTAGAGATAGAAGAAATAGAAGGACTTACCAAAGATAAAATTGAT
>NW_018231562.1:580-793 GCF_001263595.1 Phalaenopsis equestris | reverse complement strand
ATAAAAAATCAAGTCATTTAAATGTTTATATTTCTTAAAATAAATTATCTAAGTGATTTAGTATTTGAAAATTTTAAGGATATTTTAAATGACTTGACGCATAAATTTATTTCCAAAGGTTTCTTTGGTTATGGTAGATATGCCAAAATTTTCTTAGGATTTTATAATCAAAATGCTAATTTCCATGATTATTTCAAGGAAATAATGTGAAAA
>NW_018231562.1:0-236 GCF_001263595.1 Phalaenopsis equestris | reverse complement strand
GCCATATTTTTCTATTTAAGCAACGCGTGCTGACTAGATTCTAGGCAGCTCCGGAGGCATGAGTGGCGCGCTCTGGTTGGACGCCGCCGTCCCTTAGCTGTTGACTCATCAGCCAGCGGTTTATGTCCTGAAGCGCTGTCCAGCTCGATCTCCCCCATTCATTTGATACACGCTTGATCGAACGGCTCTCCGTCATCGTAACCGATGGAATGATCCCGTGCCCGTCCATACTAAAA
>NW_018231561.1:0-360 GCF_001263595.1 Phalaenopsis equestris | reverse complement strand
ATACCCCCACCTCCGCCAGTTGAAGAACCACATAACCAAGACAAAATCAAAGGGTCTTACTAAGTAGATTACAACGTGCTAGCTCATCTTAGGAAGTTGCCTGCCCGACTAAGCATCTACGATGCTCTGATCCTGTCAAAGGAGATGAATCTCTGGTTACAGCTTTGCTAGATCCAGAAATTTGCTTCGCTCAGTTGGCTAGCACATCCTCAGATGAAGTTTTTTCGTTCACTGAGGGGTAACCTTTACAGACGAAGACTTGCTGCTTGGTACCGCCGACCACAGCCGTCCGCTTTACTTCTCCGTTAACATTGGCAGATTTGTCTTATCCAGAATTTTAGTGGATCCTGGAGCATCTCT
>NW_018231560.1:3824-5014 GCF_001263595.1 Phalaenopsis equestris | reverse complement strand
ATCCATCCATGTACCTCTCCTTACTTTACTCTCTCCTCAGGGAGACAAAGATAATGAGAGTGTGTGTGTGGGAGAAACATAATGAGTATGATGAAAGTATATGATAGAAGAGGGAAAGTGACAAAGTATGGGAGAGAGCGAGTGGAGAATTGAAGGAGAAGGAGAGCTATTTGTCTCAATCACTCACATGCACACTTTTCTCTTCCTCTTTCAACTCTACTTATCCTATCCCTTCTCTCTCTAAGTCTCTCAATTAATCTCTCTCTCTCTCTCTCTCTTCTCTTACTATAAATCTATGCCATACTAACTCTCTCACAATCTTGCTCTCTGCCCACACTCTCTCAGATACACACACTCTCTTACTTTCTCTCTCACCCTCCCTCCCTCTTTTCTCTTTCTCTCCCCCTCTCTACTCTCTTTTTCCCTTTCCCAAACTCTTTTTGTCACTCACTTTATCTCTCTACCTCTAGCTCTACCTTTCTTAGCCTCCCTTGAAGGATAGTGCTAGAATGAGAGAGACAGAAATACTAGGGCCGATGTGAGTGAGAGAGACAAGGGAGAGAGAACTAGAGATATCATGATCGAGAAGATTGCTAGAAAGAGTGAGTGAGAGAAGGTGGGGTAAAGAGTGTTGACTGTGTGCTTGAGAGAAAATGAGTGAGTGAGAGTGGGATAAAGATGGAGATGGATAGCTAGAGAGAGCAAAAGAGAAAGTGTGAGAGACGAGTAAGTAAAGAGATGGAGACAAACTCTTTCTCTCCCTCTGCTCCTCGCCCTCTCTTCTGTCCTCTACTTTCTCTCTCTCCCTCTCTTAGGTAGTCACTCTCTCTGTCTCTATTTCTCTCTTTCTCGCTCTTTCAGAGTGGGAGGGAGTGAAGGAGAGAGAGTGAGAGAGATCGATAGTGAGAAAGAAAATAGAGAAAGATTGAGAAAGAGGGATAAGCGATTCAAAATCTCTCACACTCTCTTTTAAAATCTCTCATTGTCTTTTCTCTTTTGATCTCTCCTATCACTATCCCTCTTCTCTCACCTTCTCTTCTTTATCTCTCTAATGATGAAGCGGGAGAGAGACTATGAAGGAAAAATGGAGACAAGTGAGGAAGGGAGAGATAAAGAGATAGGGATAGTGAGAGAGATAGTGGGGAGAGAGAGAAAAAAATAGAGAGGGAGAGGGAGAGGGAGAGGGAGAG
>NW_018231560.1:2544-3696 GCF_001263595.1 Phalaenopsis equestris | reverse complement strand
AGGGAGTAAAGAGATAGAGACGGAAAGAGAGAGAGAGAGAGATGGAGAACAAGAGAAAGAAAATAGGGAAATATCAAGCATGAGAGATAAGAGAGTAAATGCTTGGAATAGAGAGAGAGAACACAAGAGAGGGTTGTAGAAGGAGAGAATTAAAGTGGTAGGGAAGGAGAGAGGAGAGAGATAACATAAGCTTCTCTCTCTCTTTTTCTCTCTTTCTTTCTCACTCTCTCTCACTCTATCACTTTATCTCTCATTTCTCACATCTCTCTCCTCTTTCTCGTACTCTAACTCTCTCACTCTCTTCTATAATCTCTCATTCTCTCTCCTCTTTTCTACCTCTCCTATCACTTTCTTCCCTCACCCTCTCTTCTTTTTCTTTCTATTGATGGAGAGAGAGAGTGTGTGTGAAAGAAAAATGGAGAAAGGAGAGGAAGGGAGAGAGATAGTGATGAAGAGATAGCAAGAGAGAAATGAGAAGAGAGAAGATGCTCTAACTCTCTCCATCCCATTTCGTTCCTATATCTCTTTCTCACTCTTTTTAGCTCCCTCTCCAAAAGGGAGAGTGATAGCAAGGGGGGAGAGAACAGATGTAGAGTGGAGGTTAGAGAGAGGGGGTCGGGAGGGGGGGAAGAAGGGGAGGGGTGAGATAATAGGAGGAGAAAAATAGAGAGAGTGTCTATGAAGAGAAAGTGAGTAAGGGAGGAAGGGAGAGAAGGTGAGAGAGAGGGATAGAAGGTGGAAAAGAAAGGAAGGCAGCCTTTCCCTCTCTCTCTCTCTTGTTTAACCTCTCTCTCACTCTCTTCTCCCTCCCTATTTTACCTTCTCTCTACCTCTATCTCTCCCTTGCTTTTCTCACTCCATTTATGCTTCTTCTCTTGCCTCTCCCTCTAACTCTTCCTTTATTTTGTCACACTTTCCCTTCATCCTTCTCTTTCTACTTGTCTCTCTAACAAATACTCTCCTTACCACTCCATTTTTCTCATTCTCTCTCCCTACTGTTTCTCTCCCTCCCTCCCTCACTCCCCGTCCCTCTTGTATTAATCTCTTTTGTTCTCTTATTTTTTGTATCTCAAATGTTCTCTCTTGCTTTTTGTATTGTTCTCTTCTCTATCTCATGCACTCACTCTCTTATTCTCTACCTCTCTCTCTCTC
>NW_018231560.1:0-1618 GCF_001263595.1 Phalaenopsis equestris | reverse complement strand
AGAGAGAGAGAGAGCTAGAGAGAGTGATTGAGGAAGACATAAGTGAGAGAAAATGTGAGGTACACAGAAAGGTGAGATAAAGAGACGGGACAGAGGGAAATGAGTGGGGCATCTCTTTCTTGCTATGTATCTCTCTTGCTTTTTCTCCTACTTCCTTTCTCTCATACTTTTTTTCTCTTCATCTAACTTTGTTTCTATCACACACACACACACACTCTCTCTCGCTATCTCTCACCCTCCATCTCTTTCTTATTCTCCATTTCTCTTCTACTCTCATTCTCATCTTTTTAGCTCTCAATCTCTCTTATTTTATCTCTCCCTCTAGCTCTAACCATCTATCTCCCTTTATCTCTCACACTTTTCATCTACTCTCTCTTGATACTCTCTCTCCCCTACCTCTCTCCATGTTCCTCTCTTTCTATCTATTTATGCCTCCTACTTTATCTTTCTCTCTCTCACCCACACTCCTCTCTCTCTCTATGTCTTTCTCTCTCACCTTATCTCTTATTTCATCGTAGCTCCCTCCCTCCTTGTTCCTCATTCTTTCCTTCCCTCTCTACCTATCTACTCTCACTCTCTTTTTCTCTCATCTATTTCGCCATCCTCCTCTCGCTATCTATTTCTCTCTATCAAGTTCTCTCCCACCCCCCTTTGTCCCTCCCTATCCCAATTTGTCCCTCGCTCCTCCCTCTCACAATCTCTCTCATAATCTTACTCGCTCTTCCTCTTCTCTCAAACTCCTGATATCTCTTTTTATCACTTGCTCTCTCACTCTCGCTATCTATTAACCTCCACCTTCTTTAAGCAGTCCATCACTTTCTCCACTTACTAGCTCTTCCACATTATTGTTTCCTCTCTTTCTCACTCTAACCCCCCTCCCACCTCTCTTTCACTCTATACTTACACTCTTTTTCTCTTGATTTCTATATATCTCTATCCTTATCTCTATCACTCTCCCTCTCTCTTTCTCTATCTATCATATTCTCTCTCTTTTCCTTCTTTTTCTATAGCTCTTTATCTCCCTGTCTCTTTCTCTCTTTCTTCACATCCCTCTCTTTTCCTTTCTCTCCCTCTCTTCTCTTTATCACTCTCTCTATCTCTCTCCATCCACCTTTCTCAATATTTCTATCATTCTCTTTGATTCCCTCTTCACACTCACTACCACCATCCTTCCCTCTCACGCTTGAGGATCTCCTTCCATGTCTTTATTCTCTCTTCTCCTTCTCCCTCTTTCTCCCCATCACTCTCTCTCCCTCTCACCTCACTCATGCTCTCTCTAGCTCAGAGAGAGAAAGAGACCCTCCATCCCAACATGTCTTTCTTTCCCTCATTCTATTGCTATATCTCTCTATTCTCATTCTCTTTTTCAATCTCACCCCCTCTCATTCTAAATATATCTTTTCCCTCCTCTTTCTCTCTCTCTCTACCTCACTATCTCTCTTTCTATCTCTTTCTCTCTATCTTTTTCTCTCACTCTCTGTAGTTTTATATATCTGTCTATCTCCCTTTCCTTCTCTAAGTATCCCTCTCTTATCTCTCTCACTCAATTTATCTTTTTATCCACTTTCTAACTCTCTCTCTCTCCTTCCATCTCTCTCACTCTCATTCCCTTTGCCTT
>NW_018231559.1:0-1451 GCF_001263595.1 Phalaenopsis equestris | reverse complement strand
TTGGTAGCTACACCTTCGACTGGTCTTCTTGTTTTTTATTCTTGCAACTTATTTAAATATCCTTTAAAATTATATATGTTGCAAGTTCTAACATTTTTGTGGGAGCAGCATGAAGATGACAGGTACTCCTTTACAGTTTTATTTACTTTCTATCATTTCATTACTGCAATTTACTACTGCTTCTACAGACCATACATTCTTGGTTGATAAAATGAAGAGATTTCAAAATTAGTAAAATTTTCAAAATTAAATTAAAACTTTTCAAAGGTAACCATAAATCCTTTGAAATACAATGTCATAACAAGCCCTTTTGAATTTACGGGAGTCCCTCAGATGAGTTAACCCATGGTTACTAACAAGATCTCCCTAGTTTAAATGAGCCTTACAACTCGTTTAAGTTAAGTAAATTCAAAAGAAACCATGGGATCCTAACCGATATCACTCTAATCCGATGTCACTCTAATAAATTTTAACCCCCCTCCATAATGATTGAACTAAACTTATCATTTAAACTTTTGAACCTTAGACTTAAGGACTGCTACTTTGCCGAGAAGCTTGGAGCTAACTACAAAGGCAACTTTCTACAACAGCAAGTAGATCTATAATAACAATCTCTTCTTTATAATTAAACAACAAGCCATGGGATTTTTAGGTTATTTTTCTAGTGCAGCATAAATCCTCACTTTATCTTTAGGCCTTTGCACAACCATGTTGTGCAATTTAAGCCCTAACTCATTTTAGGACTTTGAGGTTGTCGTTCGTTGTGATATAAATCCTTATATCTTCCAGACTATTTGTATGATTATGTCATACAAATATAAGCCCTAAATAATAATAATTGGCAGAATGCAATATTCAATAATTTTCTTCTTGAAATTGGAGTCAAACCATAGGATAATTTAGGAAGTCTATGAGGTTCTCCTGAGGATCTATGACAACCCCTAGTTTTCTCCTTTTGGATTCCACAACAATTTCCCAAATTTGTGTCTTTCCCATTTGACACTTCTTGGTTTGATCTTTGAAAAGTCCTATCCTTTGAAATTCTTAGAGACAGTACTTTCTAATATAAATTGAGAGTTTTCTTAGGTAAGCTCGGTCACTCAAGATGTAATTAAGTATAGGGGCTTGCATATCAGACGGATGTCCTAAATTCTGTAGTTTATTTAATGGAGCCTCACGGAAAAGTGATGTCTTTTTCCTGAGGTAGATATGTCACTTGTAGTGTTGTGCTTGTTTATCTAAACTATTGTCTATATGAGATCAGTTCGGTCTCTTATTTTTAAAAATTAAAGCATTACTTTTCAAAATTAAAATACTACTTTTCTAAAAATTAAATTTACATGTATATTAAATTAAATCTAAACCACACCTAGAAGCAAGAAAGTAGAGTTTTTTTTTTTACTTTTCCTATGTACTTTTTAGAGTCCTTAAGAGAGTCCTGCATTAGAAAT
>NW_018231558.1:0-9484 GCF_001263595.1 Phalaenopsis equestris | reverse complement strand
TACAAATATCTAAATTGTTGAATACAGAAGTGTCGAATCATGCCCAAAAAATAGAACGTAGGGACCAAAGGAGGAAGAGAGAGGAAGGAAAAAAATTACCCAGAAGGGGCGAATGGGGAGCTCTTAGACTCATTTTATAGATTACAAGAGGGGGAGAATTCAACAATCTCGTTACTTAAAAGATCTTCCTATTTATTGATGATGAAAGAAAAAATTGCATAATCGCCCTCACTTTAAAGAGAGCAACAGTGGTATTATAACCCCTTTTATCTAGGTCGTTGCATTGTCTTGAGATCTGTGCAGATCATTTGTTGGGGTACATATTTTGTTTCCCCAAATTTCTTGCTCCTAATTAGGGACAAATGCAATAAGGATAAAAAAAAATTTAAAATAAAAATACGATCACATGAATTAATGAAGATACTCCATGTTTAGGAGCTCTCTGTGCTTCATTCCAGCAACTTTTTAGACTATCTCGTCGGCTCTGAAGCATTTTCCTCTAAGCCAATTCTTTGGTTGGCGCTTGGCGGCGTGATATTAATTGTTAATCCATTAGTTGTTGAATCTGCTTTTGTTTTGTCGTGTGGCTTATGCCGCAACCGGTATATGTCTGGTGAGTTGGAGCCCGTTCTAACCCCACTTGCGTGGGTCCGGGTTGCTAGATCTGGTCTCTGCTTTAGGGTGGGTCTCCTCTCTATAGGAGGAGGTCGCCTATGCTCCCTTCCCGGATGATTTTTGTCATACCATTCACGAGCTTGTCTTTACTGTGCAGGGAATCTTCTTCAGATTGTTGTACGATCCAAGTTGTGGGACTTAAGCTTGTGGTGAGGGATGTTCCCTGGCTGACCCTTATTACCGATCGAATGTGATAACGTCGTTGTCGGTCATTTTTTATGTTTTTTACCGATCAGATGATTTTGACATCTCTGTTGATTTTTCTACTCGGATTTGAGTTCCTCGAGTGCTCCTTAAAGAAATGGATTACTTCATTGACATGATTTGGTAGATGACGAGAATGGGGTGGCATGATTTGGTAGATGACGAGAATGAGGTGGACATGCTACACACACACACCTGTATGTAAATCTTCCCTGATTTTGAGATACCTGGTCGGATGGCTCGTGGGATCAACCAGACTACCTTGGCGTCTGGGTCGTTCGCTTGTTTTCGCCGAGTGGCTTATGTCGTAACTGGAATATGTCTAGTGTGTTGGAGCTGGGTTTTAACTCTTCACTTGTGTAGTCTAGTAACTCGATCAGGCCTCCACCTTAGGGTAGGTCTTCTTTATATTTGAGAAGGTTGCCTAGGCTCCCTTCCGGAATGATTGTATCTGCAACCTTCGTTGAACTTAATGTTGTTGAGTAGGGAAACATCTCCAAATTGTTGTCTGATCCAAGTTGTGGGACTTAAACTTTTGGTGAGGGAAGTTCTCTGGTTGACCCTTATTGTCGTACGGACGTCTATGATGTCATTGTCGGTCAATTTTTATGCCTTTAATTGATTTGACTTCTTGGTGTTTTTTGTTGATTTTTCTACTAAGATCTAAGTTCTCTGAGTGCTCCTTGAAAAAAAAGATTACTTCCTTGATATGATTTGATAGCTAGCGAGTGTGTGTGCGCGCGCTCGCACATGTGCTAGAGGCAGGGGTCAGTCGGAAGCAAATGGTCGACCAAAGATAGGTTGCAGGCGGGAAGCGGGTGGTTAGCCAAAGGTGGCCGGAGATTGTCGGTTGGAAGGTGGTCTGCTGAAGGCATACAGACGAATTGAGTGGTTTATATTTAAATATTGTTTTGGAGATGGTCACTCGAAGGTAAGTTGTTGGCCAGAGGTTGGTTGCTGGTCGAAAGCAGGTGCTTGCAGTGCTCGCCCGGAGGGTGGCTAACTGGATTTAACTTAACTGTCATTTCGGACAAAATGAAGCCACATATTCGATAAATCTGGTTTTCAAAAACTTACTTCATGCTTTAGGGTAGGAGCGGAGTGGAAGGACCGCGCGGAGAGATGCTGGCCAGTTTGGTAGCCGACACAATGCGGATTGTGCTACTTCTCTGATCTTAATTAAATCTGAAAGCAAAGAGAGATGTCAAATAAATTCACATATCCCTCACTTCTTTCCCAATGAAGGCAGGATGTAAGGAGATCTCGAGATCTGGAAAAAGAGAGCATACACGGATCTATGGACAAAGAGACTAAATTTCTTGGAGATCTCTGGTTTCAAGGAATAATTGGAGTGAATCCACTGTTGTGTTGAGGGTTTCTCCTCGGTGTTGCTATCTTCTTGTTGTCGGGAAGATCCACGCTCACTTGCACATTTCAGAATGTTAAATCCAAATATGTCTGATTATGCCCAAGGAATAAAGCGTAGGGATGGAGGGAGAGAAAGAGGAAAAGAAATAGAGGAAGAATTGCCCCAGAGGGGCAAATGGGGCATTCCCAATGCTCTTAGACTTATTTTATTCCTTGAAAAATAGAGGTAACCAGAGAGGGGAACCCAAAATCACTTTTATATGAAAGTGTTCTCTTATTTATAGAAGATTAGAAGACAAAGTATATTCATCGACCACCTCCCATCATCTGACATCAACCAAAGTCGACTACAACTTCTTGCGATGTGACATGCTTGTTAAGGTTGCATCCCAAATTTGGTTGTAACATATAACACCATATTAAAGTGCTGATGATTACTTCCGGCTTCCATAACATTTGACCTAAATTACCACTTTATTTCAATCATCCGCAACCACTACTTATGACTGTCATAGTCAAAACTTGGTGTAGTTCCAACACATGTATTTTTTTGTACATTGTATATTGATAAATGTCGTCTTTGGTCAACATGACCAGTTGACGCTAATACAATTTTCAACTACAGCCCATGTGGCTGACTGATGATATTGTAGTCACCAACTATGATCTTTATGACCAATTATTACATGTGCATCGACCAATTATGGCCTTTGTGGTCTACTACTAATGTTTCAACTTCTAACTACAGCATTTAAGACTAACTAATGCTATTAGAGCTTCTAACTACGGTATATTTTGTCAACTAAAACTATTATAAGTTCAAATTAAGGCGTATATGGTCAACTGACTCTATTGAAGTCACCAACCATGGCTTCCGTGGCCAACAAACGACATTACAACTTCCAACCATGACCTTTGCGGCCAACTACTGCACCTAAATCAACCAACTATTGAAGCTCAATTACGACTATTATAGCTAAACTACTATTGGGCATATGTAATTATCAATTTTGTAGTTACGTCATCTCTAATTCATGATAAGAGTGTACATATGCATTTACAAACAAAAGCTGTATTACTTTGACTGGATTAGACCCCGTAGTTTTTTTTTTCCTTTCCAGGCCTTTTTCACGCAAAAAATCATAATTTTCCTAATGCTACTCTTTTGTTACATATTTGTGTGTTGGATCTTTGTGCAACACAAAGACGTTAAAATATCATTCTACCGCCACTAATGTTCCGGCACACAACAAACATAAATATCAAACTTCGATTTTTAGATACACAAATATGTATGAGTTATGTCGTTTGTATGTAAATTTCACCTTTTTTTTTTTTTGTTAAACATCTGAATCCTAGTTGCATTGCGCCACATAGCCACTCATGCACTAGCTTCAAGCGAATTCTATTAATTTTATCCATTTAAAATATGCAATACTATATAAAATTAAAAAAAATAATTTAACAAGAATATTTTAATTAAAATTTATTACAATTGGTAAAATAATTATTATGAAAATAATATAAATAAAATTTATCGTAAAACCCCAACTCGTATTTTTAATTCATTTTTTAAACTCTCGCTCAAATGTCAAAACCCCAACTCATATTTTTCATTTTTATCAAATTCTCAATAATTTGATTGTGGCACAATAAAATAAATTGATCCAAATTGTCTGCATGTAATTATATCTATTTTTTTTAATATAATATTAAAAATTTGAGTGTAATGCATGTAAATATGAATATTTAAATGTAAAAATTGTAAAATATTCATATAAAGATTTGCTTAAAAAGACAATAAAGTTTTTTATTTGCTAAAATAATATCTAGCAAGTCTTCTTCTTAAATTGTTTCACGAAAATAATAATAATTTTTTTAATTGTTATAGATCTCAAAGGCGCTCTTTCTTCCGTATACGTGTCTCAGCATAGCAGAAAAATATTATGTTTGGACGTCCACCAACGAGTCATCCTCTAACTATATACATTTTTTATTTCTTATAGTACTCACGAGAGTGTGAGAACTGTATCTCATCTTTTGGAACTGATCTGTGATGATTATATGTTTCTACACTATATATTTTTATACTATTTAATAAGTTATTCTGAATAAGCTCTCTCAAACAGTTTTATCAGACATTGACATTAATGTCATTTAACCACCAATAAGCTAATCTCAATAAGCTGTCCCAAACAGCAAATTAGATTATTCTGATAATCTGCAGATTATTAGATTATCAGAATAATCAACAGCTGCGTCAGACATACCTAAGCCCGAAACTATTTTCCTCCACCTGGAAGGTAATTTTATCACGTGCTTGTTAATTCCCTTTATTCTTTTTTTTTGAGAAAAGCAAATATATCAACACGTGCGGAAAGAGTCAACAGTTGACTTACTTCAAGTAATAAACGAACAATTGAGTCTGTACTCATCTTTTTTGCAATTATGGTTTCCTCTTGCACGTGGTAAATGTTTTTGGGTTATTCCAATGTTGCTTGGCAGCGAGTACGTTCATCGTGGAATTTTTGCAACAAAAAGAGGCATCCTATCTCCATTAAAAAAGTTTCGGTATTTATTTTTCTTTAATTCCATAATATATATATTTTTTTATATTTCAAATTGGTTTTATTCGACTGTCATTAATACTTTTATTCATACTATCATAGGAAACTGTTTTTAGTCATAAAACATGATGACAGTTAGGGTTGTGAGTAGGGCTGTCAAAATGGCTCGTTGTTCGCGAACGCTCGGGTTCGGCTCGTTCGCTAAGTTAACAAGTCGAACACGAACAACAGGAACAAATATTTATTCGTTCATGTTCGGCTCGTTTTGGCTTGAAATACTACTATTCAATTATATATATATATGATGAGTAATATTTTAAAAAAAATTTAATTGACTACAACGCTACAAAGGTTTATAATCAATTAAAAGTATTAATAAAGAAAATAGAATAAAAATTATTAAATTAGATTCAATGATGTTTTAAATCTTGCCCTAATCCTTAATATCTTATGGCTACGTGATTAGGGTTGTCAAAAAGATTCTTTGCTCGTGAACGGCTCGTGTTCGGCTCGTTTACACCCGTAATGATAGTTAATTAGAGATATAATTCTTTTATATTCGCCAGAGGCTCTCGAAAATATATCTTATTAATTAATTTTTCATTTTTTTTAATTTGTCTTTCCCTCACTTTCTTCTAATTCAATGATCTATTTTTTGACACTTTTAATTGAGGAATCATCTTTCAATCAATATATCAAGAACCCAACAAAATCAAAACTTCATAGAGGAAAACATTAAATCTAAGGAGATGGTCCTATGGATTCTTCAAACTACTTTGCGATGTTCATACTCTTAAACATGGAGATAAAGGCAAAAATAGCAATATGAGAAGAGAAATTTGATTTGTTTAACTTATGTGGATGAGGTTATAGTAATTTTTTTATATTAATCAAATCTTATGTTTTATTTTTTTGTTTTTTTTTAATTCAACTTTTGGCTATCATTAGTCATGAAAATATTTCATCTTTTTACCCAAAAAAAATAGTCATATGATGTGCTAATAGTGATGGGGAGTAGATGAAAGTAGTTGGCTAGGATGACATCTACATACGAGAGAGTGACAAGAAGCAGAAGAGGAATAAGAACAAAAAATAATAAATACATGTGGATATATGAGATCAATCGAGAGTGGTTGTTTGAATTGAATCTTGATCATGTGGCACGTGGTAGCAGAGATCATCGTAATTGATGCGTCATCAACAAATTTTCATCACGCGCCATAGATCTCTAGGCGTGGCACATATATTGAGATTATTCTTTTAGTTAGAAGTGTTCAAACTCTAATTAAAAATCATTATGAACTCTGATTTCAATAAAATTATAGTCAACATGATCAACTCAACGAGACAAACTCGATGACACCAAAGTTAGTACAATCTGAATCAAATCAAGCTCAGATTGAGTCATTAAGCAATTTTTAACAGCTTATAGTGCTCTGTTGGATTGTCAAATTGATTCCAATTTGGACTAGCTTATTGTCAAATTGAGTGTCTCCACAAGATGAATCCAATGATTCCAAGATCGCTTAATTTTGATATTATTAAGGTATTCAAATGGTTGCAAAACATACTCGAATAAGGGAACTTCTCTAGTCATCCAAAGAAGTAGTATGGATCCCTTCTATATTTTTTAGGAGGCCGCTCCTAGACTCTATAAATAGATTCATACCCTTCTCATAAAATGAGGTGAGGACCTAAACCTTGTACCATAGGAAGACCAGAGCTTGGAGGAGGAGTTGAACCCACATGCTCTACACCGAAGGTTCAGTGAATGTTGCCCGCTTCTGCAGTTGTCGAACACCATCGACCACTGCATGAAGGCCGTCATCATAAACCATCACTCGCAACTTACTCCTTGCGAAGTCACAATATGCATGGTGGAATTCTATCGTATGTTGCAAAACAATGAAGCACTCAGTGGAGTGGTATGCATCCAACACACCATGCAACAAAGTAACTAAAAAATGGTGTAACAATGCATCTTGAATAAGACACAATGATGCAACCCACAAGGACAATGATGCATCCCGAACACGATGCATTGATGCACCCCACAATAGCTACTTACAATAGTCATACTTAGAATATAATAATTTCTTTGAATTCTTAAATATCTCTCCTCACATCTCACTACAATGAGCTTCGTAACCAACTATGACCTACATGGGTCATAACTTGTGCAGCTTCTAAATCCAACCTTTACAACCTGAGAACATTATCACAGCTTATATAACTTCTAACTCTAGCCTCTATAGCTTACGAACATTATGACAACTCAAGCAGCTCTCAACTCTAAACTCTTTAGCCTGTTGATGTGAATATAGCTCACCACCATGACCTATATGACCAGCTACTTCCTATGTAGCCCACCGCTCTTGTAGCTCACAACTTTGGCCTTTGTGGCATACAAACATTATTGCAACTCACCACTACGGCTCATGTTGACCAACTACGGCTTTCATGACTCAAACTCATACAGCTCCCAACTCTATAATTTATAGCTTATGTACATTATCACATCTCACCACTAGACCTACATGGCTCACAGTTCCTGTAGCTCCCTAATACAATCTCTATGATCAACCAACACTCCTGAAGAAACCATCTACAGTTCACATGGTCATTTACTACTATGACTTTCAACTACAACTTGTATGATAAGATGATGTTATAGTCATTATCTATAACATTCACTACGGACTACTACATCCATGCCAATCAACTACGACCATTGCAGTTTGTTATCACTAAGAATTAAGTTTATTATAGCTATATTACAACTACTATCGATGAACTACTATTGTACATTTATAATGATCAATTTTATAACCCCATCTTTCCTAACTCAGGAGAAGTGTTTACATGTGTACTTATTATTCATAGTGTATTATTTCAACTGAGTAAGGCTCTGAGTTTTTTCCCCATTTTTAAAGTTTTCAAAGTAAAAATTTAGGTGTCTCATTCTACTTTTATTTAATTACTTGAGTGTATGTCAGATTTTCATACAATGCTAAGAACCTAAATAATTGTGATATTATCACAAACCATTTGACACACATCAATTTATTGTCATTTGTGGGAAGAAAAAAATCCTTTTTGACATTGTCTTCAAGTCTGAGACATCGAGCCTCTACCTCATTTATCAATCATATATATCATTGAACTGGCAAAAGAGCCTCATTCACACTCCTGAAGCATTTTTTTAATGTAGGGGAAACCTTAATTATAGTCTTGAAAGGTCATTCACATTAATATCTTAAGTATGATTGTATTGGGACAGTCATTCTACAACTCATTCAAACATAAACTCTATGAAAATTACTTGCATGTTGACGGGAAACCCTCACTGTAATCTTAAAAGGTCTCTTATGTTAATGTCTTAGGTACTACTGTTGTAGGGTGGTCATCCTATGTCTCATTCAGGCATTTAGTCTTTAAGATTTGCTTCTAGCATGGGGACGATCGTCATCAAAAAGAGCACTTCCTCTACACCACTTCATCATACTAAAGTTCCTCTTCAACCAAATTAGAAAATTGATCTCTTCAATGTTTGATAAGTGGACTACTTTATAAGTTAGTGTGGAAAGAACCCCCCTTCGAGGGATAATAAGTTCAAAAGAAACAACTAATAAGTTATGGCTACAATTTCATTTATAAGAAAAAACTTTGTTTCATTATGATCTATGCCCTAGTCTCGAGAAATACAAGACATTTTTTAACACCTCATTCTGAGCTTAATCAATCGCAAAGGGACTCGATTCAACCCTTTCCATCTTGGACTATGATCGTCAAGCAGAAGTTTTGACTAATACTTTCGGATAGTTCAAAAATCCTTGGTGGATTTCACTCGACTTATTCCATTACAAGCTATAGTCATCAAGCATATGAGCTTCAATTAGTAGCCTAAGAAAGGTCGAGTATTTGTATTTGCAGATTTGGTGTCCGCCTATATCCCCAGAAATTGAGCCCAGGAAGTAAGACTCGATGTGAATATACCATACCCATGGAAGTTGAGCCTAGAAGGCGAGACTCGATGGGAAGTTAAGGTACCCCTAGAAGATGAGCTCAAGGGGCAAGTCTTCATAGCAAGCTATCATGTATGTGAAAGACGAGCACAAGAGGCAAGTCTCGATGAGTGCAAGTAATAGATTTGATTTTCACTCAAAGATCTTATAAGGTATATGTCTTAGAAGACATAAGTACATTAAAGACCTCATAAGGCACAAATACATCCACTCTCAAGCTTCGGCACTCTCATGCTTCGACACTCTCAGCTTCAGAGCTCTCAGGCTTCGGCGCTCTCAGGCTTTGACATTCTCAGGCTTTGACACTCTTAGGCTTCGACATTCTAGGCTTCGGGACCTTCGGCTTCGACACTTACGGTTTGAGGATTGTTGGAGTTTCTTATTGGCAAATTGATGCTACATGTCCAGTCAGCATACCGCAACCGATGTTTTCAAATTCAAGTTGAATATGGTTTTCAACCATGTTCAACTTGAGGGAGAGTGTAGAAAGATCTCGAAACTAATGATTATATTTCATATTTGTTATAACTCTATATTTAGAGGGTTATAAATTATATGAGGGATCTTGATAATCTCTATTTATTTATCTTTTTTATTAAAGAGATTAGCTGTCTCTTGTATTTTGTTATTATTCATTTCATCTTA
>NW_018231557.1:9911-10526 GCF_001263595.1 Phalaenopsis equestris | reverse complement strand
TGTCAACACGTGCCCAAGCAGTTGGAAATGGTAGACTAAATGGCATAGCTCCATGAGGCAGAGGTTTTCCATGTGCTCCTCAAGGTCGACTAATCATAAGATGATAGTGGGTGTAAACTCGGCCTACTTAGAGTTCAAGGGCTTTCAAAGTTTATTAATCCAAAGCTGGAATCAAATTTCATGAAAACCTCTGATCACTTCTCCTATAGAGGAGTCCAACAATCACTACCCCCTTATCATTCTTTAGGGGTGAAGAGAGAAAAAGAATCAAAGTCAGAAGCTACAACCTTGCACTTTTGTCTGCTTTATGCTTCCTCAGCTGACTCAAAGCCCTCTTCCAGACATTCCTCCAAATCATCCTACTTAGATGGTGAAGTTAGCACTAAGAGAGATTGTCAGCTCGCCTCACCTCTCTCAGATAGAGGAATGTAACCCAAGTTTGACAGTTGGAAAACCTTCTGTATGGAAGGACAATTAGAGGAATACATGGTCCCCGATCAAATGGAAGGAGCTGACTCGTCTTGATGCTCGCACCTTGAATTTCATTAATTCACCTGAGCAGGTTTTTACTTGAATATAATTAACTCACCAGTAACCTTATTTTAAATAACTGCT
>NW_018231557.1:4706-9306 GCF_001263595.1 Phalaenopsis equestris | reverse complement strand
CATTCACTATGATTTCTTGACAAGGAGAATGATGCTTTCTTATATATTGAATATCACAATTAAACCCTCCTCAATATCATTAGTTATTTAATAGTTATTAAAATTACTTATTTATTTCAATTGTCTATTAGTGACAGATAATCAAATTGAACATCGTTGTTGTGATTAAAGTATTGTTTTTCTAAAATCTTAGTTTATTACTCTAAACTACTCCCTGTGGGATCGATATCTAGGACTCCATTAGAGCCATATATTACTTGAGCGATACGTATACTTGTGTTGATAAGTGTGACTTTACAATTATTGAATATTTATTACATCCATATTAATCTTATATTTTTATTGCATATAAAAAGTAGTTGTCACATAGCTCCATGAGGCAGAGGTTGTTCATGTGCTCCTCAAGGCCGACTAATCATAAGATGATAGTGGGTCAAACTCGGCCTACTTAGAGTTCAAGGGGCTTTCAAAGTTTATTAATCCAAAGCTGGAATCAAATTTCATGAAAACCTTTGATCACTTCTCCTATAAAAGAGTTCAGCAGTCATTACCCCCTTATCATTCTTTAGGGGTGAAGATAGAAAAAGAATTAAAGTTAGAAGCTACAACCTTGCACTTTTGCCTGCTATATGCTTCCTCAGCTGACTCAAAGCCCTCTTCCAGACATTCCTCCAAATCATCCTACTTAGATGGTGAAGTTAGCACTAAGAGAGATTGTCAGCTCGCCTCACCTCTCTCAGATAGAGGAATGTAACCCAAGTTTGACAGTTGGAAAACCTTCTGTATGGAAGGACAATTAGAGGAATACATGGTCCCCGATCAAATGGAAGGAGCTGACTCGTCTTGATGCTCGCACCTTGAATTTCATTAATTCACCTGAGCAGGTTTTTACTTGAATATAATTAACTCACCAGTAACCTTATTTTAAATAACTGCTGAGGATTTAGAGTCTTAATATATTAAATTTGAACCTAGGACTGTTTCCCTTGTTGGATCACCCTCTTTCACTTCCTTGTCCATCCCACTAAGAGGGGAGCCACCTGATCTCTTTCTTTTTCTTTGCTCCTTCTTTGAAAGTTGGGCAGCCTTATCCAACTACCTCTTCACTTCTATCTCATCAGAGGCGGAACATAGCTCAGCTATCATTAGGTCATACTTGTTCAGGTTCAACACTTGATTGATGATCATAGGGTGGTGCATTGAACAACCTACAACTGCTAACTCAGGATGACAGACATAAATGACTTGAGTTGAGGAGGAAACCCTTTCTTTTTCTTGTACTGGACACCGACCGCCCTGGTCACGATGTCTCCGTCATCATAAGAAACCATTAAGATTCAAAATTTTCAATCCTTTATTTTATTCTCTAAGTCAGTTAAGTAAAACTTTTGGGTCGATCCGAAGATTACGTATCAGTTTGTCTCCAATGTGTAGGATAACATGTGCAAAAACAATTCCTACAACCAAGAAATCTCCAACTAACACAAGTAAACTATGTTGGTTATAAAAATGTGATAGAATTTGGCTTGGTCTGGGCAGGGATGACTCCATAATGATCAAGGATTGATCGAAGTTCTGTACATAGAGGTAGTTGAAGGATCTACAAGAACTAATCTTAATAAAAGATCAAGGCATCTCCCAAATAGTTGGTAGCATGAACTTTCACAAACACCCATTTAAGGATGACACTTATGCCGTACAAAAAAGTGTCGTTTAGCACCTCAACATCAAAATCTGTCAAGATCGATCTCTCGGTCATTTTTATTGAATCAAAAATATATAGATAATATTTAGAGGTCATAGAGCTCCAAGAGAAGCAGACTAAATGATGAAATGAATGAAAAATAAAAGTATGAGCTGTATTTTTTCTTAACTATATATAGAACATGTCAGGAATTCAAAATGTCTCACATCCATACATCAAAATTTGGAAATACACATCAAATCGACACACAAATTGAGGGTTCACAATGATTTTTTTTTTAAATTTGACTAAAATTAAATTTTATTTATGATAAAAAGTATTTTATAGCTAAAACGCCCAACAAACTTATATTTTTTTATCCTCTCTTATTCCATCCATACATGGGAGAACAAACTAGCTGCCCGGACTTTTGCTAGCTTGTTTTGAAGGCTTTCCATTTAGGCTTAGAGGGTATTCATATTTGCATAGAGGACTGTCAACTCCACCCTCAAGTCCAATATAACAATCTCTCTCTGAAGGTCTGTTGCCCAGACAAGGGAGTCCCCGGTCTCGTCCATGTGTCACACCAACGACTTTTGGGAGTTCATTCCGATTTTATATGTCAATATAATGTATGCGACAATATTCTTAATTTTTTCCTTACTTATAATTCATACTTTGCAACGACGCCAAAAAATTGATCCTCGACAACGACTACCAAAAAATTGAGTTTGAAGCAAATAAGAATACATTTTTTATTTTTAAATATGAGATACTATGGAAGTATAAGTGTCGTTATCAGGTAACATAAAGCTTTTTATTAAGCCCCGAATATCGAACCCACAATGATAGTTATAAATATGCAACTAAAATCAGAAGAAATTAGATAACAAATTCTACTTAGCAAAATATTCTTACTCTAACTATAGATGCAATAATGTGAATGAAAGTTCGATTCTTTTTTTTTTGTAAATTTTTGATAGTTGAAAATAAAGTAAACAACTAATTAAACTTAACTAGATATTTGTAAGTTGAAGACAATATAAATAAAATATATTTTTCCTTCTTATGAATCAGTAACAAGTATATTCAACAAGTATAGGAATTCTGTTATTGAAGTATTCAAATTGTGTTGTGTCAAATTAGAGCAATAATATTCCTTACCCTCAATAGAGATGCTATAAAGAACATTTGCTAATTTAAAGTTTGAATAGTCTTGAAGATGGGTTAAGTAGGCAAGATACTAGATCTCACATGGTTCCCTCTTCTCCTCCACCTGGGGGGCTAACATCTCGTATCAAAACTTATAACTATAAATCAAATTAGGGGCTTTAGTCTGTCACTCTAAAATCCTCTAAAATCCTCTAATTCTACACCCTTTAAAGTTTATTTCTCTATTTATTTGCACTCAATCATATGAATTACATTCTCACTCATGCAATCTCATGTGTTTATTACCATTTGTTGATTGAGATAATACCATCACAGATCTTTCATGTTCTCACAACAGATATTAACATCTTAATTGGCCAAATCAAGAAGTAAATGAAGTATAATGTTTAAAATCATCACAACTTATTCAAACATTAAAGATTAATACTTCACATAGCTTATATCCAGTACTTAATCACTTGTCATTTTAAGGAAAAAGATAAAGCAAACTACTTAGAATTCATGGAAAAAATACAATCACACTTAAGTTTGAAAATAGAACTCATGCAAATAAATAAGAAGTCTAAATTAAAACCAAATGTAGCTATAAAGCTTATCTCAAATCCTCTCCACTAAAGTATTGAAGTACCTTTGCTTGAAGTTCCTTTGAACCTCTTCCTTCACTTACAATACAAATTATAACTTATAATAAAAGAAAAGTGGCGGTAGAGGCAGCATGTGTGGGTGACTGGAAGGGGGATGATGCTCTTCTCTTCTTCAATCCAAGTCTTCTTTTAAAATTTTCCAAATGGTTCCTTGGTGTCTTTTCAAAATGTGTCCACAATTAATCTTCCAAGAGTTGTCTTCTTTCAAAAGCCAATTGAATGTATTTTTATGTCCATTAACTATTTCCCATGTTTTCACCAAGGGTTTCTTCAAACACCTTTTAAAAAATTTGTCTAATTCATTGAATTATCAGATCACTACTTATGACGCTTAAGCGTGAGATACTGGGGGCTTAGGCGTGATCTTTTCTGTTTTACTGGTGCGTAAGCGCCAGTTTTGAGATCTTAAGAACCATAGTTTTTTTGCATACTTTCTTCATTTTTGCTCCAAAAATAATCATTTTTCACTCCTTTCACCATTTTTCATCCATTTGATTATTCATGAAAGAAACACACAAATACTTTCAATTAAAATGCAATATCTAAAAAATAGGTATAAAATTGCGTACATAAAGACTATATATTTTATGTGTATTAAAATCCTCCAAACTTAAAAAGTTACTTGTCCTCAAGTGACACTCCAATATTTCAAAACCAAAGTAAGTAGATTGCGTAATATGAGTTTCTTTAGGATATTCTAAAATTTTGATCTAGAAATATAGTAGTCCAATTTAGAAAAAAATATTAATACATGAGACCAACTTAGAGTTTAGAAATTTTTTATGTAAAGAAGTATGAAAATATGAGTTTCTATCTAATTCAGAAATACTTGTAAATTCTCCAAATATAGAGTTTAGGCATTCTATTTTCTCAGCTTAAAATTTTTTATTAAGAATAATTATACTTACTATATTATATCCTTAAGCTTAAGAGTTTTTCAAGTCTTATACTACAAAAAAATTAGATGCGAAACCAATTTTTGATTAGACACCGATCCCGATATTTTTTATATGTAAGGATTTATGAATTTGACACTACCACTTGAAGATTTTAATCACCGACAATGATGCCAAAAACTTAATCCTAAAAAAAGTAAGAT
>NW_018231557.1:0-4337 GCF_001263595.1 Phalaenopsis equestris | reverse complement strand
AAGTTTGAATAGTTCTGAAGACCGACTAGGCAGGGAAGATACCAGCTCTCACTCTAAAGTTTCCTCGATTCCCTCCGCCTGGGGTCTAACATCTCATATCAGAGCCTAAAAAAATAACCCAAGTTGGGGGCTTTAACCTGTCATTTTTCACCATTCAATGAATGTTTCCCTTTTTATTTGCACTCAATCATATGAACTACATTTTCATCCATACAATCTCATATGATTCAACCACAGTTGATTGAGACAACACCGTCAGAAATTTAACATGTTCTCACAACAAGTTTTAACATGCAAGTTGATCAAGTTTACATGTAAATGAAGAACAAAGTAAAGTCATCACAATATACTCTCACTCTAATCAATTCTTTATCCTACACATGCATACTAATTCATCTATAAGAGGGAAGAGTAAAGAAAATTACTCAGTACACATGGAGAAATAATAGGAACCTTTCATTGCTTAAACTTTGAAACCATACCAAACAAAGTACTAAATTCAAATCAAAACACAATAAAAATACTTATCTTTGATGGAAATCAAAATCTCCTTGTATAGAAAAAATAATCTCCTCACAATCCTCTCCAAGGACAAAGTAAAAAGACAAGAAGAAATCTCTCACTCTCTCTCTTTCTCTCTCTCCTTGTTGCCTCACTTGGGGCTCTCGCCCAAGCCTTTCTCTTCTCCAAGCCTTCTTCTTCTCTTCCAATTAGTTCAAGAGTCCAAGTGACCTTTTAAAAATATTTCCAAGCCTTATTTATAATTTCCCAAGGGATGCTTCTTAAGTGTCTCTTCAAAGTGTCCATATTCAATGAGTCTTCCAAATGGTGCCTCAAGTACCTCTTCAAAGTCTTCAAAAACGTCTATATAACCGCCTCAAATTCTTCTAAAAAGTCTCTTTTATCATTTCCAACAAATTTTCCAAGAGACACACAAAGCACCGCTTCAAAAACTGTCTAAATTCTCCAAATTTGATGTATATTATAGAAGATATGTTGAAAACCATTTTTGGCGCTTAACCACTGATTTTGGGCGCTTAAACGCCATCCTCTCTATCTGGTGGTGCCTAAGCGCCATTTTGGGAACTTAAGCGTGAGGCACATTCACTTAAGTCTATGGTTTTGGCCCTCATGGCTCCGGTGTGCCTCGATTCGACCCAATTTTCTTCGGTTTGCTCCATTTTGGACTATTTTTGTTCCTTTTGCTCCAATCACTCTAAATGCTTCATTTTGATGTACCTACAGCAAAAAAAAACTAGAAAAAAATACCTTTAAAGTGTAATATTATTATAAAATATAATATAAAAAATAGTACATTTTTAGGCACATCAGACACTATTTCTCAAGCTTATCTTTCCTTTTTTCAACCTTTTTTTTCATGATGAGGATTGTTATATCTGGATAGGCCTTTAATAATTTTGAATTCTACTCATCCTTTCCTAAAGCAAAGTTTTGATATAAATCTTTTACTAAAAGCATAATAATAGTTTTGAAAATTATTTTTAATAAAAGAAATCTAAGTATTGAAAATAAAAGTCTAACCCATCAAAAATTTTCAAAAATAAAATTTCTCCTATTAAAGATAGTTACACACTATTTATCATTTCCACACTAAAATTTTTTCCCTTAAGTTTTTCTTCATTGCTATAGGTTTCAACTAAATTCTCTTACTCATTTCTATATTCAAAATTTTACTTTTCTAATATAACTTTATATACACAATCATTTTTTTCAAATCAAAATCAAAATTATTTGCAGCATATTTGAGAACAAATAAATTTCAAGTTTTAGAAAATTTTTCACCCCCCAAACTTAAATTTTTAATAAGACAAAAAATTTAGCATCATATATATATATATATTAGGCAGGAATGAAAACTAAAAGGAACATGCTTAGGGGAATATTTATGATTTTTGGTAAAAAAAATTGGGAGTTTGGGTAATTTTGGGAATTTTAGGGAAATTTGGGGCTAGGAACCAAGGTTGGGTGTTTTGGTGGAATTGAAACTAGCCATACATGGTGACAATACAAACCATGGAAACCCCTGCGCCGAGGCTATAAGACCCATGGGATAGCTCATTATGGATCCTTCATATGTTGGTCCTGTCCATTCTAGCCAAAGGCTAATGGCTTAAGACCACTCATATGAGTTTCCAAGAGGGAGTTAGGAGGTAGGTTAAGTGTGAGTGATTTTAGGGTTTTAGAGTGTATGAGTGTGATGGGTTTGAGTGTGTATGTGACCAAGTCACCCAGGGTTGCCCTAAGGTCTCACTGATTCTATTGGAACTCATACTTGAGTCTTCACATGTCGGTCTTAGCCATCTCAAGTGAGAAATGAGGGCTTATGACCACCTATGTGAAACATCACAAGAAGAGTCAAGAAGTGTTTATAAATTTTATGTGAGAGAGTTCCATCACTAGTCTTATTGGATAATCAGTAGAAAAGTCTTATAGTTAGATCCTAGGCTTATAAAGAGGAAAAACTAGACCTCATAAAAAATAAGGTCAACATGGGGATTTCTCTAAGGGGAACTCTTCCCGGATGAGGGGTCTTAGCTCATTACAAATGACATCATCTGGAATGGCTGCAAGGCATGGTGGTGCGAGGTGAGCTATGTGAGATTGATGAGTGGAACTTGCAGTATCAAGGAGTTCAACATCACGACTTGATAGGGTGAAGTGTTCCCTCTTGAGGAGAGGGGCCGATACAAGTTCCTCCAAGCAGTGTGTTTCCTGTAGGTCGCTGAGTTAGTGGTAAACGAACTCCATCCAATGGTGTGGGTGACGGTTGTTGAGCCCCACGTAGGAGCTGTAAGATCTCTAGTTGAGACTCTTCCATTTTGGGCATTTGGTTTTCCAGAGAAGGTCTTGACACGCCTTCGTCAGTAGGATATCATCTCTTACGGCGAGATGATGAAGAGGCATGTTGTTTTTAGCTTCATGACTGCTCTTTGGAATGATGGGTGTTGGAGTGAGCCTCATAAGTACTTCAGTGGTGGGATTGTAGTTTCCTACAAACAAAGCCAAACCAATGAGTGTTAGAAAATTCACGGCAGTAGAGTAGCAGATTATCGTCTTAGCATAGTACACAGATTCAACACACACCTAGAAGAGAGAAAAACAATTAGTAAAAACAATAGAAGTTTTTATGTGAATATCCCGCAAAAGGAAAAATCATAGGAACTGACTTAGCTGAAGAGTTTCACTATAAACGATGATTACAATTGCAACTACTCCCACAGAAGTGACAGATTTAAAAAATCTTTAAGTTACAAAGTTGACATGCAACTAAACTTTTTTGCAAGGAACGGACGACGACCAATCGTGATCGGCAACGACCAATGCGTAGTGATCGACGATAGTCGACGGAAGTTGGCGGTGGTCGACGTCAGCACGAGTGGTGCTGGACTTCAACTCCTTCCCAAAGCTTCAAGATCTCTTTTTAGACTTGCAAGTCTCCTCCAGCTTCAAGTTATTATCCCCGCTTATGAGAGGGGTGCGACTTTATTTATAGACTTCAGGGTGCAATTAATGTTGAAATATGAATCACTTTAATCAAATGACTCAGACTTCCCTCGATCAGATTGCATTTGATGAACATTTGAGCGCCTTAATGATGCCATAATTGAGTGATATTGGGCTCGTTGAATTAGTCTTGTTAAGATGCTTTATTTACTATAGACTTGTCAAAATTGACATTCGTCTGAACTTCTAAATATGTTCAAAAAACTTCCAAAAGTAGTTTAATGGCTAGAACTAGGCTTGATTTGGTTTATATTGCTTTAATTTTGAGAACATTAAGTTCTTCTTGTCAAACTGGTCAGTTTGATTATAACTTTGCTGAAATCAGAGCTCTAGATGTCTTTTATCGATGTTTGAATATTTCCTGCTAAAAAAATTGCATCGAGATTCATGTCATGTCTCGAGATTTGTGTCAGATGATGAAAAGTCATTGGAGTCATATCAATTATAAACTTTATGAAAAGTTAATTAAAATAATTATTAAATAAAAAATAATTATTATTGAACTTTTAAATTTCAGGTGGGCAAGATTTTTATTATATAATAGAATATTACATAGTTATTAAAAACTTATGATATACAATTAATTTTAAGGGGGATAAAATTTTTAATGTATAACGTGATATTACATATTTATTAAAAATCTAACAAAGTCGACTGCCTTAATCCCTCTTCAATTCACCATTGATTTCAAAGTCATTATTATAAATCTTTGGTTCAAAATTTATGAGAAGTATACAAAAATCTTGAGAAGAGAGACGTTCTAATACCTAGTCACCTTTTTAATATTATAGTAATATTTGATAAAACATAAA
>NW_018231556.1:0-848 GCF_001263595.1 Phalaenopsis equestris | reverse complement strand
CAAAATTAAGTTTTTAGGCAGTTGATTTTCAACATGTACTAAAATCCAAAATTCTTGTAAAATTGACATTCACGTTTACTGTTAAATATTACTTTTCGAAAAATCTCTTTTTTTGTATCTCTTTTTTTTTTTTTTCATTTTGTAAGAAATATAAATTTAAAACATTTATTTGATGAGCTTATTCCACAATAATATTTTGTACATTTAATTTGAAGGAAAATTTACCTATCTATAACTCAAATTCTGTTTATTTACAAATCAAGCACCTAAAACTTTAATGTTTGCATTGTTGCGGATATGGAAACCGGACTACTGCTCAATAATCGGTCCACTGTTCAAATTGACATTTTCTCATGTTTGGCAGTAAATTGGATTTAATACTTGAAATTAATTGTTCTTAATTCCTTCTAAGATTTGTTGCAGATGAGAAAAGAAATAATTAGTGAGTTTCATTAATCACTTGATTGATTCCTTAATGGGTCTAATGACATGATGAAATTAATAAAAAGATATGCTAGCTCCCCTTGTAATCTCTCTCGGGATTTAGTTTCCCAAGAATCTCTCTTCGGCATTGGTAGCTTTCCAAGTTCTTCTTCTGGCTTGCTTCGGTTTGAAGCTCTTAGGTAGAGAGAGAGAGATATTGTTCTTTTTTGTAATCGTCGATGTGATCGACGGGTGTAATTCCTCGAGATAATAAAATCCTCTTCAGCTCCATGTACGTAGGCAATTTGCCGAACCACGTAAATCTGTGTGCTTCTACTGTTGTTTTTTGTTTTACAATTTTTCTCGATCTGATTTTTCGCTTTATTGTCATCGTTTTTCACAACATGCATACATATCATCAAACA
>NW_018231555.1:0-504 GCF_001263595.1 Phalaenopsis equestris | reverse complement strand
CAACTTCTTTGCAAGCATAATTATATATTTTACGACCAAGATCCAACATGGGAGGCTCTGAGACAACGAAGAACAAAGTGATATTTTAAGAGAGGTAAAAGACAATTTTGTCCCATGGACCCTACAATCATTTCTTAAACTTTAATTTTTTACATGTCACCCCATACATGAAAATGTCTTTTTTATTTTTTAGAAAATAAAATAATGATATTTTAATGTCATATGAAATGATTGGGTTGTATGGATGCACGTGCACGCGCGCACACACACACATATATATACATAAATGCATGCATGCATACATACATGCATACATATACTTACATATACATGCATAAACATCCATACTTACACATACATATGCATACATACAAAGACATACACATACATACATAAGTATGTGGATAAATACACATACATAGATGAAGTAAGAAAAAAAAATGAACTCATACATGTAAGAAAAAAAATGCATAAATTATGAATTTAAGAATATATATGAAAGCA
>NW_018231554.1:0-244 GCF_001263595.1 Phalaenopsis equestris | reverse complement strand
CGTTATTTGTAAAAATGATGTGTTATTCGAGTATTGTATGGTGTTATTTGATTATTTTACGATGTTATTGGAATATTTCATCACGTTATTTGATTTGGGGTTGAAGTGTTATTGGATTATTCCCCCACATTACTTGATTTGGGGTTTTGTTATTCCAATAACATAGTGGAAATTAAAATAACATGGGGAATATGCCGGATAACATAGCTCAAATCAAGTAATGCAGGGGAATATTCCAATAACA
>NW_018231553.1:0-806 GCF_001263595.1 Phalaenopsis equestris | reverse complement strand
TTAATTAAATCTTAAATGAACAAAGCCACCACAGAAAACTCTCGATTAAAATAATGGAACCTTATCTTCAAAGAGGTCAAAAGGATAGGACTTTTCAACTAAATCAGACAAAGAGGTGTTAAAGGGATTGGCTCAAATTTGGAACATTTATTGTAGAATCCAATGAAAGAGCGACTAGGGGATGTCATGGATCTTGAGGAGAATCTCAGTGATTTCCCAAGTTATCCTATGGTTTGGCTTTGATTTTGAGGAGAAATTGTTTAAATGTTTCATCTTTCCAATTTTATTAATTTAGGGCTTACATTTGTGTGAAACAATCACACAAATAGCCTAGAAGATGTAAGAATTTAGGTCGTGGCGGACGGCAACCTCAAAATCCTAAGACTAGTTAGGGCTTATATTGCACAACAGAGCTGTACAAAAGCCTAAAGATAAGTTGAGGATTTATGTTACACTAGGCAGACAACCTTGAAATCCTATGTCTTGTTGTTTAATTCTAAGGGAAGAATGGTTTAGCTGATGTAGATAGGTTTTGTTATTGAAGATGATTGTGCTGCCCACCATGCTAGCTCCAAGCACCTTGTCATGACGAGTTTAGGTATTTTATTGTGTCAGGTTATGATGTCAAATCAAATGTCCCTATGGTTATGGTTCTTTAAATATATATGGCATGTTAAAGTTGATTAGAGCGAAAGTTGATTAGAGCGACAACGGTTAGGATCCTACGGTTTCCTCGTTTCGACACTACTATTTTCTGTCATATTCACTTAAACCAAATGAATTTACTAAACTCAACTTAATGAGTT
>NW_018231552.1:0-416 GCF_001263595.1 Phalaenopsis equestris | reverse complement strand
GATTCTCTACACAAATCTTCGAGATAGGTATAAGATCACCTTAAATGGAGCAAGGAATTCTATTCTCATCTTTCGAGATTAGTCTAAGGCCGCCTTAAATGGAGTAAGGCATCTGATTCTCTACAAAAATCTTTGAGATAAGTATAAGGCCACCTTAAATGGAGTAAGGCATCTGAGACTCTACACAAATTTTTGAGATAGGTATAAAGCCACCTTAAATGGAGTAAGGCATCCTATTCTCATCCTTCAAGATTGGTCTAAGGCCACCTTTAAATGAGTAAGGCATCTGATTCTCTACACAAATCTTTGAGAAAGGTATAAGACCACCTTAAATGGAGCATAGCATTTTATTCTCATCTTTCAACTCCGGTCTAAGGTAACCTTAAATGGATTAAGGCATCTGATTCTCTACATAA
>NW_018231551.1:0-1121 GCF_001263595.1 Phalaenopsis equestris | reverse complement strand
CAATGCCTTCCTTGTTGGGGGAGAAGTTGCCATCTTTGTTTACCTTAATAAAGGGCTGCTTTGGTTTCTCCCAAATAACCTTAATGATATTGTAATTTCTTTACTCCTCATTTCTACTGATTTGTAATATGTTGCTGAGGTTTTTCCACTGTATCAATTTCCTGATGTAAGCCAGACAATTTATCACTACCTTACTAGTGTTGGCCTCCATATTCTAATGATTGATCTAATTTATGGCAGCCCATATGAACCAAGAAATGGTGAGAGGAATGGAACTTAATTTCAGCTTATGTCATTCTGTCATGCTCTCTTCAAGGTTACTCCAACCTAAATTTATTATGTTGACATGAAAATAAGGTTTCAGGGAGCTCCATAACTTCCTAGAATAACTATAATTGAAGAATAAGTGATTTGGTGATTCCATATCCTTTCTGCATGTTCTACATAATAAACACATAGAAGGACCTTTTAGCCCTTTTAATTTTAGTACGTCATCAGTAGGTATTAGATTATTCAACACTCTACAAAAAAAAAGGAGAAGGATGAGGTTAAGTATTTGTTCCACAACAATTCACTTCCAGGGCTAATATCCCACTGATATAGCTTTTTGTATATGCCTTTGGATATGCTTTGATTTGAGTTGGAAATAAGGGCCACCTTATTTCTTTTGGACCTATCAAACTGTACCATGGTAACTAAACCCACAGAATTATCCTTCAGAATGGTCTGCAGAAACTCCACAGACCAAGACTGCTCATTCCAGCATTCCTTCACCAACAAGTTGCATTCCTAGCTTTCCACCAGAGGTTCCTTGAATTCATCGGAGCACCAGTTGTCCTGCCAGAATTTGATGTTGCCTTGCCCCAGCTCCCAAATATATAATTTTTCAGCCTTGTCTTTTACTTTTAGCATTTGTCCCCAAATTCTGGAATCCCCCATCTTTCTGGTCACAAGGTTGGGATGATCATTTCTGCAGTACTTTTCAACCCAAAGGTTGTCCTTTTGTCTGAATTTTAACTATAGTCTACTTATGTTTCTTTGTTGTAATTACTGGAAACCTTTAAATCCAAGTCAATCAACACAGATGGGTTTAGCTACCTTCTTCCAACTAGCCTACATCA
>NW_018231550.1:0-779 GCF_001263595.1 Phalaenopsis equestris | reverse complement strand
ATTAAGTTCTGGTTGATCCGCCAACATCGAATTTAGAATAATTTTATTAGTCAAAACAAATTTGGTCGGGCAACCCAAAATTGACGCAACTTTAACTTAAACTTATTTTGAACTTGGCCTTTATTGTTTGTACATTAAAAGAATTATGAGGATCAAGTTTGAGTCAGCTAAGTTGAAGGCAAGTCGAACTTTGGGTAGATTTTCTAACTCGTTTAATAATCAAGTCAAGTTTGGGTTAAACTGTTTGGTTTAAATCGCAACCTGACGCACGAACTTGATTTGACATCACAAACCAATATTGATTCTTTGAATCATATATTGTTCCTTTCAAATTTAAGTTCATCAATGACAACAAAATTAAGTGTTCTTGGACCTATTAAATTCTTTTAATCAATATGATCATTTTCATTTTAATCATTAAAAATTTAGAGATCATTTAGTCCATGAATTAGTTTCATAAATTTTTTATACAATAACTAAAATTTCTTATCTTTATTTCTAATAGGACGACCAAACGCAGAGTCTAGCAGATTCATATTTTTAATTTCTTGAACCTCCATCTTAATATTTTCTTATTTTTTTAACATTGAATATTTATTTTATAGAAAATCAAATATATGGGTAGAAACAGGTTATGTTCAGAATGATATATATATTTTGCCTGAAATCTTACTTTTCTTTATAAAAATAAAAAAAATATAGTATATTTTACTTATATAATTTATATATTTTAATAATTTTGCACACTCTTGGTTTATATCTTTTTGAGCTTATTTGAA
>NW_018231549.1:0-812 GCF_001263595.1 Phalaenopsis equestris | reverse complement strand
TTTTGTTCCCAGAGGATCATCTCCTCAAGAAGAAATCATCTATATGGACAATTTGTCATGAATCAAGGATTCCCTTCACAAAGTGTGAGAACAGGGTCGTTTTTAGGCTTAGCTCTCATACCTTGGCCACAATCAATTAAGCTTCAATTTGATCGGTCCTAGAGCTTCTGTCTTGAGTTCATCAAGCCTGCCTTTGCTTCAATTTTGTTTGAAATTGTCTCTGTACATAAGCTCAATGAAAGGTTGATCACGGTTGCTCTGAACAGTGGGGTAGAGCCTATTGGAAGGGCTAATTTTGATATGAATCTTCTCCTTAAAGCTAAGGGATGGATTTTGAGTGACAAATTTTTTGTTTTGGAGATTTTTATTTCAAACCCAAAAATTGTCCTACTTTTGGGGAGTGAAATTGGAATAGAAGAGTGGAAGCTAGGGACTTGAATGATAGGGGTTCAAGTCCTTAGGCTATTAGAAAAATTTTCTCTCTTATATTTTTGAGGAATTGGGCAGTGTATATGTGTCCTCTCTCCTTCTCTCCCTTTTGTAGCTCAAGGCTTGCTCAATTTATATACATACATAGTGTCTACATAGCCTAGATTCATTTGGGAAAGGCAAGGGAGGTGGTATCTTGACTGTGGATATGTTTTAGGGTGATGATCAACATGGATAAAGCTTCCCATGAATTATCCATAGAGGTCTTCATCTAGATTAAAATTTGAGCTCATATTTTGGCTACCCCTAATTAGCTAGCGAATGAGGAGGTTATGGACTTCCAGCTATGCTAAATTCACCTTCCCCATATGAGTTTTATCAAT
>NW_018231548.1:0-982 GCF_001263595.1 Phalaenopsis equestris | reverse complement strand
GATTCGATTGTAAATTTTATATAAAACATCTTATATCTTGAAATAGTAATTAGATAGTTTATCATGTCTAAGATATTCTGGTGAAAACAGTTTCCAAAATGAATATCAAACGACTTCAAAAATAAATTTATACTCGCAGATATATATTTATGAAGAAATTACAATTGTACCGTTAACCTTATAATTTTAAATTTATATTCATCCAAAAAATATGAAAAAAAATATACTAATTGAAGTTCATCATTTTCTATATTATGGTAATACGGTTTTTCAATCGGGCTTATAACATCTTATAAAAATTATTCAAAGTCAATAGATCTAATATTTTTTTATATATTTTCTATTATTTATTTATTATTTATTAATCAATTATTTTGAAAATGATATAAAGTATGAAATAACATAAAAATACTTTTTAATGAATATATTGAAGCATCTATTAATAAAGTACAACCTTGAATATAATTGTTGATTATTATTGAATACTTGGGTATTACAACTGACCAATGGAGGGATGGGGCGAGCCGTGGAGGAATGGAAAGAACCCCAAGTAAAATATTACTCTTCGCTATTATGAACTGCACCTAACTCTTCTCTTTTGGCCAATTTGGGTACTATTACCCGAATCATAACCCGAAAACCAAATACGGGTTACTTAAAAACCGTTGAATCAAAACCGAACCAAACCGTTGTAAGGGATAACTTGACCATTTATCAAGTCTTATGTATTTACATGTCTAACCCCTATGGCTTCTTTTCTTTTGCATCTATATCACTCAAATATTTTATATCACCTAAAAAATATCATCACTTTAACTTTAAAAAAAAAAGTGAAATATAATTCTCATATCTATAAATAAGATGATATATGTGTATTAAATGTTTCAAAATTTTAACATACATGCCATCTAATTCCTAAGTATTTGCACATCTAACTTCTAAACTTTACAGTTTTATCTTCATATCACACAAACATTTATTA
>NW_018231547.1:0-545 GCF_001263595.1 Phalaenopsis equestris | reverse complement strand
GAAATTCTGTGATTAAAAATAAATGTTTTGTTTTTCATCTCTATCTTTCTTTTATATTGTAACAACACTCCCTTTGATGCCGGGCTGTTAATAAGTTCTTATCTTAGATTGTTAATAAGTTCTTATCTTAGATTTTTTTCCCCCGGCTACTGAGAAAAATTTGCACACGTCAAGGGGTACGCAGAGATATGTACATAATAGGGTACACAGGTGTTATATGGGAGTTACAAGCGTGTTATAACTTCCTTGTAACTTTCGTGTAACTCAGCTGTAACCCGCGCTTTTATTTTATCCATTGAGATTACAAGGTTACAGCGGGGTTAAACGGGAGTTACAAGGGAGATTACACGAGAGTTATACGGGAGGTCCAACGGGTTATAACTCCCTTGTAATCCCCGTATAAATCTCGTATATCCTATTATGTACACATCTCTGCGTACCCCTTGACGTACGCAAATTTTTTCCCCGCTACTGATGAGTGAACTCGAATGTGGGCCGCAGCTCAGATCGCATAATTTCTCAAATTAAACATCAAAAAAGTATAT
>NW_018231546.1:0-767 GCF_001263595.1 Phalaenopsis equestris | reverse complement strand
AAGTCTTATATTACTTGATAACGGTATGTATACTTACTGCGTAGTATCCTATATTTGAATTTATAATTGTACTCTTCTTTGCTTCATAGTTGAAAATTTACCTAGCTTTTTCTTTGGATCAAGTTGTTAGCATTGTTGCAAAGTTGGAATCACTATTAAGGAAATTAAGCATATAATCTCATACATATCATTTTACATCTATATATGAAAGTGCCCACAAAACTGAAACAAAAAAATAAATTAAGAAATCAAAACAAGATAAAATCCACCACCACAACAGTCAAAATATAAGACAACTAAAAATTTAATCACAAACCAAAAAAATAAAACAAAATTTGCAGCTAAATTAAAACATCTCTATCGGATGATCGGGAATCCCTCAGAAGAGGTAACCTACAGTTTCCAATGAGATTTCCCACATTCTAAATGAAAGTATGGAACTCATTGAGTTGAGTTTAGTAAATTCATTTGCACTAAGTGAATCCGAAGAAAATGGTGGTGTCGGAACAAGAGAACCGTGAGATCCTAATCGGTGTTGCTCTAATCAACTTTAACCCCACCATAATGATTGAACTTTAAACTTATCATTTACACATTTAAACCTTAGACTTTAGGACTGATACTTTATCGAGAAGCTTGGACTTAACTATGTGGGTATTCTTCTACAATAGCATGAGGATCTACAACAGTACATCTTTCCTTAGAATTAAATAAAAAGTCATAGGATTCCAGGGTTGTCCGCCTAGTACGACATAAATCCTCAACTC
>NW_018231545.1:0-903 GCF_001263595.1 Phalaenopsis equestris | reverse complement strand
TAGTCAATTACATCTTAAATGACCGTAGTCACTTAGAAAAACTCTTGATTTAGATTAGAAAATATTATCTCCACGAATTCAAAAGGATAGGACTTTTCAAAGATCAGACCAATGAGTGTCAAATGGAAAAGACTCAAATTTGGAACATTTATTATGAAATCCAAAGTAAGAAAGACTATCCTGAGGAGAACCTCAATGACTTCTCGGACTATCCTATGGTATGGCCTCAATTTCAAGAAGCAATTATTGAATGTTTCATTCTGCCAATTTTATTAGTTAGGGCTTACATTTGTGTGAGACGATCACACAAATAGCTGGAAGATATGAGGATTTATGTCGTGACGAATGACGACCTTGAAATCCACAAACGAGTTAGGGCTTATATTGCACAACAAGGTTGTGCAAAGAACTAAAGATAAAGTGAGAAATTATGTCGCACTAGACAAACAATCTCAAAGTCCTATGGGTTATATTGTTTAATTCTAAGGAAAGATGTGCTATTGTAGATCCTCGTGCTGTTGTAGATCCTCATGCTATTATAGATCCTCATGCTATTGTAGAAGCATGCCCATAGAGTTAGCTTCAAGCTCTTCAACGAAGTAGTAGTCCTAAAGTCTAAAGGTTTAAAGGTTTAAATGACAAGTTTAATTTCAATCATGGGGGGAGGGTTAAAGTTGATTAGAGCGCCACCGGTTAGGATCCCACGGTTCCCTCGTTTCAGTACCACTATTTTCTTTTGAATTTACTTAGCTTAAACGAGTTGTTAAATCAATTTAAATCGGGGAGATCTTGTTAGCAACTGTGGGTTACCTCATCTGAGGGACTTTCGTATATTCAAAAAGACGTGTTATGGAATTATTATTTTTTATTTGTTTTGAAAATTTTGTTTAATTTTGAAAAAGG
>NW_018231544.1:49233-50613 GCF_001263595.1 Phalaenopsis equestris | reverse complement strand
GCAAACTCCACACCAAAAATAGTGCCGACATGGTTATCACAAAATTTAAATATCACTTGAGGATCAAGAGAAAATAATGTTTACCAGTCCTTATGGTACTTTTGCTTTTAGAAGAATGCCCTTTAGTTTAAGTAATGCCCCTGCTACATTACAAAGATCTATGATGACAACTTTTTGTGATTTAATTGAAAAAAGGATGGAAGTCTTTATGGATGATATTTCAGTGTTTGGAACTTCATTTTACTCGTGCCTAGAAAATTTATCTAAAGTTTTTAAGCGCTGTGAAGAAACAAATGTAGTTCTTAATTAGAAAAAATGTCAATTTATGGTAGGAGCAGGAATTTTATTAGGTCATCAAATATTAGAAAATGGTATGGAAGTAGATCCTGCTAAAATTCAAGTGATCACTAATTTACCTTATCCAATAAATGTGAGGGAAATTAGGAGTTTTTTAGGACATGCTGGACTCTACAGACGATATATTAAAGACTTTTTGAAGATTGCTAAGCCTTTATGCCATTTACTAGAAAAAGATGCAAATTTTTATTTTGATAAGAAATGCCTAAAAGCTTTTAAATTATTAAAATGAAAAATAATCACTGCACCAATTATAGTTTCACCAAACTGGGAAAAACCTTTTGAATTGATGTGTGATGCTAGTGATTACGCTATAGGAGTTGTCTTAGGACAAATATATGAAAAAATTTTTAAAGTTATTTATCATGCCAGTAAAACTCTTAACGAAACTCAACTTCGTTTTACAACAACTGAAAAAGAGTTATTAGCAATAGTATATGATTTTGATAAATTTAGATCATATTTAATTGGAACTCATTGTATAGTGCATACAGATTATTTTGCTATTATGTAATTAATGAAAAAAAGGATGCTAAATCTAGATTTATAAGATCGATTCTTCTTTTACAAGAATTTGATTTTGAAATAGTAGATCAGAAGGGGATTGAAAATCAAATTGTTGATCGTTTGTTCAGGCTTGAGTTAGAAAAATCACTATGTTTTGAAAATGAAATTAATGAACATTTTTTTGATGAAATTTCCACATGAAAAATTGTTCAATGTTAATGAGTGGCGTGTTTCATGGTATGCAAACATAGTGAACTTTATTGTTAGTGATATTATACTGTATGGAATGACACACCAATAGAAGAGCAAATTTATTTATGAAGCTAAGACTTATTTTTGCGATGACCCATTTTTAAATAAAAAAGGAAAACATCTGATTATTTGAAGATGTGTACCATTAGAAGAAACTTATGATATTATCCAAAAATATCATAATTCTGATTTTGGGGGACATTTTGGTGTTGATAAAATAACATACAAAATTTTACAATCTAGATTTTATTGGCCTACAATTTT
>NW_018231544.1:44567-49054 GCF_001263595.1 Phalaenopsis equestris | reverse complement strand
AAATGAATATATTTTGTAGATTTGGGATGCCAAGAGTTATCATTACTGATGGGGGAAGTCATTTCAGAAATGTCATAATGTAGAAGTTATTAAAGAAATATCATATAAATCATAGGATTGCTACTGCTTATCATCCTCAGATAAGGGGTTTGGCTAAATTATCCAATTGGGAAATTAAAATAATTATGGAAAAATCTGTGAATCCAACAAAAAAGGATTGGTCAGTCAAACTTGACTATGCTTTATGGGCTTATAGGACTGCATATAAAACTCTTATAGGAATGTCTCCATAGAGGCAAATATTTGAAAAAGCTTGTTACTTACCAGTTGAACTTGAGCATAAAGCATATTGGGCAATTAAAGAGTTCAATTATAGTTTGAAAGATACTGGTGAGAAAAGATTATTACAATTAAGTGAGCTTGAAGAGATAAGGAATGAATCTTATGAAAGTGCCAAAATTTATATAGAAAAGATAAAAATGTGGCATAATCAAAAGATTCTTACTAAGAATTTTCAACAAGGGCAACAAGTTTTGCTATAAATTCAAGGTTAAGATTATTTTCAGGTAAACTTAAATCTAGTTGGATGGGCCCATTTATTATGATTAAAGTTTATCCTTATGGAGCTATGGATATTAAAGATCCTAAATATGAGAAAATCTTTACAGTGAATGGACATAGACTGAAACCTTATTACATAGGGGATCAACAGAAATTTAATGATAGAATGATGTTGGGTCACCCAGAGTCAGTACTGGTTACGTCGGGCTGACGATGTAAAACCAAGCGCTTTGTGGGAGGCAAACCATAAGTATCATTGTGTTTTTGTTTTATTATTGATGTTTATGTGTGATTAAGAAAATTGGGGTAGTATTTTTGAGACTATTATGTGTTAGTATTGATTTTAAGACTTAAATTAGTGATTTGGAGATGTTAAAATGAGAATTTGGACGTTAAGTTGACTTGTGCAAAAATGTACACTGGCGCTTAAGCGCCAAATCCGATGCTTAAACACAATAGTTTAAAAACATGTTCAAAATTAATTTTCTAGAAGGAAAAATCACCTAGAAGTTTGCAAAAATGTGTCTTGGCAGTTTCTAAATGTGTCTAGGAGTTATTGGAAGAATTTAGGCCTATAAATAGAAGGGTTTAGTGAAGGAATTTCACCCCATATCATTTCTAGCCCTAAAGTCTAAAAGAGAGAGAGATTTTAAGATGATGTCTTCATGGGAGATGGATTTAAAGAAGAAGGAAGATATCATGAGGAAGACATTCATTAGTCAAAATGCACAAGAGATTTATTACGGTTTCTTAGCCGTTAGTATTGAAGAGATATCAGAGAAAATTAACAAAATTGAAAATACCATGTCTGTTCTGGAGACTAAGGTTATGGAGATTCATGCACATACTGAACATATTAGATGGAAATTGAAAATGCAATTTAGCCACACTAGTTATATAGATAAAGCGGATAAGGAGATGTTTCTTAAGCAAAAGTGGATTGAAGAAGATTGCATCAGAGCTCGTCACCACCATCATTTTTATCAACTTTATATTCTCGTTGCCGTAGGAGAGACTAATTAATGATAGACCTGAATTTGTTCCTTCTAATGAAGAATGGAATTAACTTCTATGTTTGTTTTTGTGTGATTAAAGTTGTTGTCTTTAAGTGTTTTAAGTGTTTAAGAGATGTGTTAGTGTTTATGTTACTTATGTGTTAAATTTTGAATGTGTGCTAAGTGTTTTGTAATTAGGAAAATTTTCTCGTCTTAGACTATTTGGAGTGAGAATTAAGTGTCAATAGTATTTGTACTTATTTGTGAATTAATATAAGTTTTTTTTGTGAAAATTTTGTGTTGTTTTATCCTTAAACTGAAATAGTTATTAAGGAGAATTTTGAGAGAGAGAGAGGGAAGTTATAGGAAGTTGAAAATAGTCAATTAAGTGCTAAGAGACCATTTAGGGGTGGTTTACTTAGGCAAATAGTTTATTTTACTTAAATTTGAAGATTTAAAAAATAATACACTCGCGTCTAAGTGCCACATATCACGCTTAAGCGTGAGCTAACCCGAGAGGTAGGCACCTAAGAGCCACTTACCCGTGTAAGCGCCACTTACCTGCGCTTAAGCGCCAGTTCATGAAAACCAATTTGCGAACAGTTAAAAGTGAAATTTTGGTCCAAAAACATCATTTTTAACTCCTCCCGTTGTCTTTAACCTCTCAAAATCATGATTTTTAAGGGCTAGGGAACTTCATTAAGTGGAGATTTCTTGGTGGAATCAAGAAAAATTTGCTAGATTTGGATTACTTGAGGTAAGAGCTTCATGCAAAAATTTTGGTTTTTCACCATGTATTTTGAGCACATTTAGAGGAATTTGAAAATTCATTATACATGGTAGAAAATGAGGAAAAATCTATGGAAATTGCTTAGGAATTTTTGTTTGTGCTTTAGGAAGTTTAGTTTAGTGATTTAGACTTGATTTTTGAAGTTATTTTTGGAATTTATAAAATTTATAGAATGGCACCAAGAATGAAGAGGAGTAAAGGTAAAAGCCCATTTGATTTGAGAAAAATTGTTAGTTTGAACGATCAAGATCGATACAGTGATGCTCTACAGTCATGAAAATTATTTCAAGAGCGATGTTTTAGAAATCCGGGTGGAGAAGTGGAAGATTTAATTGTTCGTCGAAAGTGGGAACGGTTCTGCTGTTTCTATGCTGTCGTAGTGATTTCTATTGTGTAGGAGCTCTATGCAAATCTCCCTAAAGCTGAAGACAATGGAGTTATGGTTTGAGGAAAGTTTGGTACTTTTTTAGCAGAGGTAATCAACTTATATTACCATTTACCACCGGATACTTTATGTTTTTATGCAAATTATAGTCCTACTGAAGTGGAGTTAGACAAGTTTATTCCATACTTGACTATTGGGAGAGGACTTTGTAAGATTACCAATGAGAGGAGAGTAAATTTTTTAACTTTAAAGTTATATGTACCTTCAAAAACCTGACACTATTTCATTTATGCACGTCTACTTCAGACCAATCATCTTAGTGAAGTGACAGGAGAAAGAGCGACGTTGTGCTATTGTATTCAAGAGGGAAAGCTCATCAACATTAGAGCTTTGATTTGTCATACTATCATCAGTTCTGCTACAGCTATTACAACTGTAGGTCTAGGATTTGCTTCCCGATCTTTTCTTTGTGCGAGCAGGCTTGGGTTAAATATGATAGTTGGGAGGAAGTTCTGTTACCTCTAAAGCCCATCACAAAGGTTAATGTGAAGACTTATTCTGAGAATTTGATTTTTGGCTGGAGAGGAGGATTTTCTAGAAGCTATGGAAAGGAAACGTCTGTTGCATCTACCTCTACTGCTCTTCATCTAGACCATCTATTTCACGTGCTTCTACAGCTCGAGGTGAGTCTACTCATACCCGAAATAAGTTATTGCAGAAGATGATGAATAATATCAATTTTACCGCTGATAAGGTACAAAATTTAGAGTGTTTTTTAGATCATACTAATAGTTATAATAGAAGGAAGACTGATTATGAAGAGAAATTCCACTCATCATTGGATAGCCTTATTAGAGGTGATGTAGGAGTGCAATTTCCTTCATATCCTCGATATCTTGATTATGAGCTTGTAGAAAAATGGTATAGTAGTGATTCCAAGGATGAAGAGTAGAGTTGAGACATTTATTTAATGATTGTAATATGATATGAACTATGTGCTATAGGCTTGCTACATTTGCATCTGTGTGATGTTTTGGACTATTTTGTGTTTTTGACTTTTATGTTTTATTGTTATTGTGATGCTGTGTTTTGTTAATGGCCTGTTTTAACATTCTAAGGTAGTAACTATTGATGTGTGTTTAATATTATTTTCGTTAGAGTAGGATTGAAATTGATTCTATGTCTTTTGAAAAGAGTAAAAATCTAGCTAACTTAGATCTTAAATTTAAATTTGATGAGAGAATGATTAATATAAGTAACTATCTTTATTAAGAAAAATTGTATTTTTTTTAAAATTTAGATAATTTAGACTTTTATTTTTAATACTTAAATTTCTTTTATTAAAATAATTTTCAAAACTATTATTATATTTATAAATAAAAGACTTATATCAAGACTTTTCTTTAGGAAAGGAGAACTGGAATTCAATATCATTAAAGGCCTATCTAGATATAGTAATCCTTGATTGAAAAAGAAAAAGGAAAAAACAAAAAGAAGGAAAAGAAAAGAAAAGAAAAAGAAAAAGAAAAAGATGAAAAAAATTAGGAAGGAGAAGCTTGAGGATTAGTGCCGAATCAAAAATTGGTTCTACATTTGATCTTTTTAAAGTATAAGATTTTAGAAACTCTTAGTCTTATAGATATAATATAGTAGGTAAAATTACTTTTAATGAAAATTTCTAAGTGGAGATAATAAAAGCACTAAATTCTAAATTTGGAAAATCTAAAATACTTTTGAATTAGCTAGGAAATCTTAT
>NW_018231544.1:17085-44526 GCF_001263595.1 Phalaenopsis equestris | reverse complement strand
CTTTAAGAATTTCTAAACTTTCAGCTGGTCTCATTTACTGAATATTTTTTCTAAACTAGATTGTTATATTTCTAAATAAAAATTTTAATAACTCCTAAAGAAACTCATATACATATCATACATATGTAGTTTCTAAAGATTGAAGTTTCACTTGAGGAAAAGTAACATTTTAAGTTTAGGGGATTTTGATACGCCTAAAATATATAGTGTTTTTAGACACATTTTTATACCTATTTTTGAGATATTGCGCTTTAATGGATGGTATTTTTGTGCTTTTTCTTGCAGATACAAAAAAAAGGAATAAGAAGGGTAAAAAATGCTTAAAGGAGTGAAAAAGGACCAAATTTGGAGCAAAAAGTTGAAAAATGTGCAAAAGAGTTTCGGCGCTTAAGCTCCAAATCCGGCACTTAAGTGCTGGTTAAGCAAAGAAGGTCACGCCTAAGTGTCGGTTAAGCAGTTACTAGATGAGTAAAGTTGGTATTTGCAAATTACATCAGGAGAAATACATTGAATCTAGAAATATTTTGAAGAGTTTCCAAGGCACCTCTTGGAAAACTATAAAAGAAAGTAGAGAGGACTTTGATAAGATTCTTGAAAGTATTGGAAAGTTTTGAAAATTCTCATTTGGGGAGTTAGTTTCGAAAGATTTTCAGGCACCACTTTTACTTTTATTTTATCCTTTTTGTTAGTTTATTTGGAATGATTGTAAAGAGAAGCATAAGTTTAAGATTGTGAGGGATTGTGAGTGAAAATATGTACTTTAAGCCCTAGACCAACCAACCTTAAGGTCCTGTAGTCCTAAGGGGATTCTCCTTGAGCTCCCCCATAATGACCTCACCTACTAAGTGCTAGGGTTAGGACCAATATGTGGAACTTCAGGTTGAGTGAAGAGGAGTGTAGAATTTCTAATGGTGAGGGTTCTTTGTCAAGTTTTCTGAGAATAGTCAATAGGAAAGTCCTATCTCTAGACCTTAGGCTATTAAAGAGGAAAAACTAAAAGTCAACCAAAAGTGAGGTCAATTACTTCTTGATTTGGCTAATCTAGATGTTAAAATATGTTGTGAGAACTTGTAAAAACCGAACTTGTATTGTCTCAGTCAATAATTGGAAAATATCACATGAGATTGTATGAATGAGAATGGTATCCACCAGAATGAGAATGTAGTTCATATGATTGAGTGAAAATGAATAGGGAAATATTCATTGAAGGGTGTAGAGTTAGAGGAATTTAAAGTGACAGGTTAAGGCCCTCAACTTGTTTTACTATTTTAGGTTCTGATACGAGATGTTAGCCCCCAGGTAGAGGTAATCGAGGGAACTCTAGGGTGAGAGCTAGTATCTTCCCTGCTTAGCTGATCTTCAGAACTATTCAAACTTTAAATTAGCTAATGTTCTTTATAGCATCTCTAGTAAGGGTAAAGAATATTATTACTCCTATTTGGCACGATACAATTTGCATAATTCCAAAAAAGAATTTTTATACTTATTACTGATTCATAATAAGAAGAAAGATATTTTTCTTATTAAGTGTTTATCATCTACAAAACTCTAGTTATCTTTTTTAAGTTGTTATTGTTTTGTCAAAATATCAAAAAATACCAAAAAATATTTGAATTTTTATTACTGCAAAATATATTTAGTTTAAGTAATTATCTTTTTAAAATAGAATGTTTTCTAAAATTGCATATTGTATAAATTCCCTATGGGTTTGATATTCAGGTCTTAATCAAAAAGTCTTATATTACTTGATAACGATACGTGTACTTGCGTAGTATCCCAATATATATAAATTAACAATTAAATTCTTTTTTTTCTTCAGGATCAAGTTTTTGGTTTTGTTGTAAGGTAAGGAAATATAAGCCAAATATAATCTGAATTATTGTTGTACTTTGCATATTAGCAGTTTCATGAGGGATAAATCTCTCACCAAAGAGATCTACTAGCTGGTAGGCTCCCAAGTTGGCTCGAATTTTTCAGCTATCTTGCGACGCGCAAGAATGAGTCTTTTGAGCATGAAGACAAGGTCACCAACTCTGAATGTCCTTGGGTGGACCAATTTTTCATCAGCATGTACCATCTTCACTTGATAAAGCTCCAAATGTTGTTGTGCTTCTAATTATTTTCCTTCAAGACTTTCCAACTCTGCAAGTCTGAGTTTTTCACTATCCAATTCTTCAAAGATCTGGTAATTCTATTTAATAAAATGGGTATCCATCTTCTTATACAATTTCCACAAAACAAGCCAAGGAGTCCCAACTCCCTCAAATTTCCAAGCTTGACTCACTAAATTAATATAAGTATCATTAGAAGTCCAAAAATTGAGAAATTTAAAACGGGATATGGTTGGTTTAAATATGAAAGCCAAAGTAAGAAAAATAGGATTATGTTCCGGAGTAACATGGCTCAAATGTTGAATCTTCAAAATAGGAAACTGACTTATGAAAGAAGAATTAGTCAAAAATCGATCCAATATCTGAAATAGAAAACCCCTCCTCCAAGTGCAAGGAGAATTAGAATACCCTAAGTCAAAAAGACCTGCATTGAAAATGTTGTTAGAAAACTTATTAATAAGAGCAGGCTCAACTCTACTTCCTCCTTTTCTTTCCATAGGCCTCATGATCATATTAAAGTCTCCACCAACAAACCAATTCTCATTAATAATGCTGCGCATATACTCAAATTTTTGCCAAAACATATTTTTTTCATGTAAATGAGAGCTAGAGTAAACAAAAGTGCCCCACCCTTGGTAGTTTTTAAACTAATTTGAGTAAGAATATCTTGTTCATCATCTTCAATAATAGTAAGAGAGATAGAGGGATTCCAAAAACCTAAATCTTGTTGTTTACATTGCAACGAGAATGATATCATATATATTTATATATCGGTGTGTGTGTTTTCCTTTTGAATATTTTTGTACTTGATAGACTTACATTTAGGGAAAGTACTTTAAAACATAGTTTTTTACCATGTTATATGGAAGATTTGAGTTTCAACTGGATTTAAAACGAAATGGTGCAAAAATCTAAACTGGCACCAAAGGCACCAGATTTGGCGCCCGAGGAGCCATTTGTCAGAGAGCTGGTGGTAGAGGTGGCATAATTTGGCGCAAGAGGCATCACGACAAACGAAATGACCTTAGATGATTCAAATGGTTATTTCTGATTATTTTTTGTGGATTTTATTCTTGGTAACTCCCAAAAACTTAATCCTAATGTTATTTAGGAGTGGAAAACGAATGGGAAGTCACCATTTTTAAAATCTTATGGCCTCCCACTCTAAAGAAACCGTTAATTTTGGATTTTCATCAGGATAAATTTCATTAGTTTCGATGCGTAGAATTTATACGATCAAGTTCTTGTGTTGAAGAGATTAATCAAGGAGCGTGGCTTTGTGAATCAAGGATTCAATACACCAAATACTCAAGTGGAGAAAATTATTGCACAGAGATGTTGGGGAGTACATTGTTACACCACTGTTGTAGTAGTAGTTCTTATGGTGAAGGGGTTTTATGCTAAACTTCGTGGAACTAACCAAGGGTTTGTCTATGTTCGAGGGAGGTGAGTGTAATTCACTCCTTCAAAAATAGATAATCTATTTATGATTGAAAGTTTCAATCTTTTTCAGTATGCTAATTTTGTCCCTAAGAGAGAGAACATGAATGAACTTTATTGATTCCTTACTGATGAAGACGCAAATTGGGGGACAAGAGATAATGGACATGTATGTTTCTCGTCATTACTATTGAATCCTGCATCAAAGGCTTGGCAGTTCTTTATTGCATCAAAACAACTTCCTTCCAAGAAAATCAGTTAGGTAACTAAGGAAAGTACTATTTTGAATTATTGTATTCAAACCAGAAGACCTATTGATATGGGTTCTTTAATAGTAAAGTCTATTTTGGGTTTAATCATCAATGGATTGAACTCTATACTTGGGCATCCATCTACCATATTTATGTTGTGCAACCTGTCATAAGTGCCTTATGAAAGTTGGGAAAAAGTGCTTCTTCCTTGAAAGCCTGTGATCAAATTTTATTATAACTGCATAGGAAATGGGGAGGAGACCTATATGAATATTTTTATTAATCAATCATCTGAAAAAATCATCACATATTCAGCTTTGCTTTCCATATAGATTGCATGATATTTCAAAATGGATCAAGAAGCTAGAAAAGGAGGTACAAAATCTTATGCTTTCAATTGGAAATATTTTTGAAATGCTTGACTAGCTGCATTGGAGGATATAAAAAACTTCGAACATACTGGGCATATCGAAGAAGGTTAGGTGCCATGTTTAAGAAAAATTCTTTGATTGTAGAAGATTCAAAGGAAAAATTTCCTCACTGACCTTTTTACAATTTATAAATGCACTACAAATCCATGAGAAACATTCAAGAAGATAAAAGTAATGAAGATGTTTGAACTAATTTTAGTACGAACTTCGTAATTAGTATTGCTTATATATGTTATTGTGTTAATGATGGATTTCTTTTACTTTTATTTTGTAACCTTAAATTTGTTATTTGTTAAATGTTTGATATTTAGGCTTCAACTTTGGTTTGTTGGCTTGAATTCAAGGCTAAATTAGATATGTTGGCTTGAAAACCGTTAGCTTGTAATTGTTAGGATTTTATACATAAATGTGTGTTTTGTGTTGTTTGTGAAATTATGTGTTAGAAAATTATTTAATTATGAGAATAAGTGTTTAATTATGTTAATTAGAGGTTGATGTGATGTGATACACAGTAGATTTTTAAAGAAAATCAAAACCCGAAATTTTTTTGTGTTGGTGCCAGTGGCACTAGATTTGGTGCATGAGGCGTCAGTTTACCAAAAACACCCAGATTCACTTAAAATTGTGAAATAGTGATACTCCAGAAAAATATGTTATTTTAAGTATATATTTTATGCTTATTTTTTGGGTTGTTGCACTTCAAGGAAGGGTATTTTCATATTTTTGTTGCAGGTGTATCAATTTTAGGCATTTGGAGAAAAAGTAGCAAAAAGATGAAATTTGGAACTGAAACAACAAATTTTGAATTCTGGCGCATTATGCGCTAGATGCGCCAAAATGGTGCCAGATGTGCCAAAGCCCAGAATAATGCAAACTGATGCATGATGCGCCAGATGTGTCATTTGATAGAGAGTTGGCGGATGATGTGCCAGATTTGTCTCCAGATGCGTCAGGAATGAATTTTTGCAGATTAAGGCAGCTCAAAACAAATTTTGTGTGAATTTTCAAATAGAATCTTGTTCTAAACACTCCTTGGAGTAATTTAAACATTTAGACACTTTGGAAGGTTAATTTATGAAGGGATATGTCTCTTGGATCAATGTACATGTCATTTAATTTCAAAAGAGTTGACTTTTGGACATATTTTTGGAGGGAATTTTGAATTCTTTTTGGAGGGAGGCAGCCTTTAGTAAAAGAGAGGGAAGTCTAGGGCTTGAAAGGAGAGGAGTTCTGGAAGAGGCGAGTAGATGTGTGGCGTGAGTTAGAGACAGAGAGAGAGAGAGAAAGTCAAGGGCTTGGAAATTTTCTTCAAAGATTGTAAGAGGAGAGGGAAAGTGAGAGATTTCTTCTTCATTACATTTCTAAAATAGATTTGAGAGTGCTTGTAAAGAGAGAAAGGCTTGGGGACATTTTCGAGGAGTTTGCTTGAGGTGAGATAAGTTATATCCTTTTTATTCTTTATTTTGTAAACTTATTTATATATATAAAATCTGTGTTTTGTCGTATCCTTCCAAGGTATCCTAAGTAGTCTTCTTTATCCTTCTCCCTACAAAGAGATTTGGTTTTGTGAAGAATTGATTTTGTTTTATCTGGTTTAAATGTTAATAATTAATGATAATTTAAACTCCGATCTTCATTTACTTTTTGATCTGGCAAATTAAAAAATGGGTTGTGAAACATATGATCCAAGTGAGCTATGATTTCGACAACATGGAGAGAATTACATTTAATTTCATGGGACAATATTTCATCCATGGAATTGAATACAAATAAAAAGGGATATATACTTTGTTGGATGCAGAATTGGAGATTTTAAGGTGACAAATTAAAATCCCCAATTTGGTGAAGTTGATTGGACACTGATGTGAGATTGTTAGCCCTTAGAGGAGGGAGTAGTGGGAGCTTTGGAGTGGCAGTCATTATCCTCCCAACCTAACCTCAGAATTAGGGACCAAACTCTAGATTAGTCATTGTTCTTTATACACTCGGAATAGGGTCAGGAATAAGATTGCTAATATTTGATAAAAAATAATTTTTATATTTATTTAAATGATTTTAATTTTTCAACAAATCATATACTCATTGTAAAGAGGAAGGATGCTTTCTTAAATCTGAACTTTTCATCACAACATCTTATTTTTACCTTTCGTAAGTTTATTTTTGAAAGTTTAGCATTTAGTTTAGTTAACTTTGTCTTTCAACTAATATTTATTTAGCATTCACCTGTTACTTATTATTCAAACTTCATACTTTACTTTTTGTAGTTTTAAAATAGTACTTCACATTATTATTTTAGGAACTTGTTTACAGGCATTTCCAAGTTTCTTATGGGATCGATATCTAGGACTCTATTAGAGCCCTTTATTACTTTAGTGATACACATACTTGCATTATTATTAATGGGGATTTGACAGTTTAAGAATTTCTCAAAGATAAAACTATTTTAATTAAAGTTATTTTGTTGGGATTAATTGACATATTCGCTATTGTGTCTAGCATGTGTATTTTGTAATATTGAAAAATTTTTGCAAAATTAACATAATAAATTCACCTGCATCAAGTTTTTGTCGCCATTACCGGGGTAGTAACGGAAAGTAGTTGTAAGATATTTTATTAATTACAGTATTTTGACTTTAATTACTAAAAAAAAGAGTGTTTGCAGTTTATTTTGAATATTTTCTTATTTAATTAGTTTGCTTATTTTTAAACTTTTTGTTGTACATGTTTATGCATAGTGTAAGATCTGAAAATCTAGTACCTTATGATTTTGAGTTAGAAAGAACAATTAGAAAAATTAAAAAATAATAGATAGAGATAGACAATATTAGCAAAATGGCTTGCAATTAGAATAATGCTGGAAATGAAAATGAACATCATCAGAGACCGTTAATAGATTATGCTAATCCTACAGTAGATGAGATTCATTTAAGTATACAAAACCTCGCTGTAGTTGCCAATTCATTTCAGCTTAAGGGTCCGTTTGGAAAAGCTTAGTTGGTGTGGCTGCGTTTTGAAAATGCACCTGACATGTTTGGGTAAATTGCATTTTAGCAGCTTATGCATTTTTAAAACACTAAAAATAGCATTTTCACACCCACCTGTGTAGGTGCGGTGGCAACTTTCTGGTTGCGGTATAGCTTTTCCAAAAAATAAAAATTTGTAATAGCTACAACATCTAGCTTATCAGCAGATTATTCAATAAGCTGTAGCTGCCCCAAAAAAGCCCTAAACCTACTATTATCCAATAATTCAAGACAATCAGTTCTGGGGAACACCAACTGAAGATCCTAATTTACATCTTGCTAGTTTTCTAGAATTGTGTGCTACATTTAAATTTGATGGAGTGTTAAATGGTGTCGTCAGACTTAGACTTTTTCTTTTTTCATCAAGGGATAAGGCTAAGATGTGGTTAAACTCGTTAGCACCTGGATCTAAACTTGTGGAGATTTATCAAAAAAAAATTTATCTAAATAATTCTCACCTTCAAAAGCTGCTAAGCTTAGAAATTATATTACATTTTTTTGTCAGTTTGGAGGGGAATCAATTTATGAAGCTTAGGAATGATTTAAAGATCTGCTTAAATTATCCACACCATACATTGCTAGATTGGTAAATAATTTAAAATTTTATATAGTGAAATGGTTGGATCTACTAGATTAATAATTTAAGCTGCTATTGGTGGATCATTAATGTTAAAACCATTCAATGAAGCATATTCTTTAAATGAAGAGATGGCTACTAAAAATTTTCAAGGGCCCTCTAAAAGGGTAAATCTAAAAAGAGTAGCCAGTATTCATGATTCTGATGCAATATTTATGTTAGCTGCACAAATAGCTACTACATCGAATAAGATAGATCAATATGGAATGAATTATTCTCAGACACTTGTGCTTCAAGAAAATTCATTGGGACATATGATAGAATCGCAATCTTCTTACGAGAGCTTAAATTAAATAAATAATTTTTTTAATAATCGTTATGCGATTATTATAATCCTGGTTGGAAGAATCATCAAAATTTTAGTTGGAGTAATAATAATTCTAATGCTGCAAATCCACAAATGAGAAACAACATTGCAAACCCATTAGGAAACTCCAACAATCAAAGAAATCCAACTTATAAACCTTATTACCCTTCAAGATTTAATAATTCGCAGAGTAAGGAGTAAAATTTGTTAATGAAAAAATTGATATTTCAAATGGGAGTCAATTACAAAGTAAATGAGCTTCAATTAGAATCATGGAAAATCAATTTGGATGTATTGCTACAACACTTAGCAATAGACCTCTAGGAACATTGTCTATTAATATTAAAGTAAATCATAAATTTCAAAACAAAAAGTAAATTAAGGCTATTCAACTTAAAAGTAGAATAGAATTAGAGGACAGAGTTCAAAAAGAAGTTGAAGTTTAAGATGAAAAAGATGAGGTGGAAAATGAAAAATCTTGTGAAGATTTTTATTTTGAGTCAGAATGTCCTACTAAACTAATGAAAATCACTACGAAAAGACCACCACCTCCATTTCCTCAGAGATTGAAGGAGAAAAATAAAGATAACCAATTTTCAATTTTTTTAGAGATATTGAGGAATTATCAATAAACATTCCATTTGTTGAAGCCTTGGAACAAATGTCAAGCTATGTAAATTTCATGAAGGATATACATAATATGACAAGGAAGTTTGTAGATAACGAGACTATTGCACTCAGTGAGGAATCTAGTGCCATAATTCGGAAAAAAACTTCATGTAAAACTCAAAGATCATTGAAGTTTTACAATTCCTTGTGCTATTGGCGAAAGATTTTTTGGAAAAGCTCTATGTGATTTAAGAGCTAGTAGTAATCTTTTGTCATTATCAATTTTCAGACGGTTGGGCTTAGGAGATATTTCATCTACGACTGTAATTCTCTAGTTAGCTGATTGTTTGATTACCTATCCTAAAGGAGTTATAGAAGATGTTTTGTTAAAAGTTGATAAATTTATCTTTCTTGTGGACTTTATTGTGATAGATATGGAGGAAGATAAAGAAATCCCTATCATTTTAGAAAGACCATTCTTAGCCAATAGAAGAACTTTTTTAGATGTGTAGAAAGGAGAACTAACTATGGGAGTTAATGATCAAGAGGTTACGTTTAATATTGCAAATTAAATCACATACCTTACAAAAGGGCAAGAGATTGAATGCTTCATAATGGATATTAATGAATATTTTGAAAAGACATTTGAAAGAAAATTTGAAAATGAATATATAGAATATCAAGATGAGGATAAATTTTAAGATGAATTTATTGAAGTTAGTAAAGAAGATTTTGATTATGTTCAGGAAAAATTTAAAATGTTAGATCCTATAGAAAGTATAAAGAATTTGATATCATCTATTGAGAAACCTCCTGAACAAGAACTGAAAAAACTTCCTACACATTTGAAGTATGCTTTCTTAGAAAATTTATCTACAATACCTATTAAAGTATCCTCAAAATTAACTCCTAAGCAAGAACAACAATTGTTGGAAATTTTGAAAAGATATAAAAAAGCCTTTGGACTGACATTAGCTGATATTAAAGGAATCATTACTTCAATTTGAATGCATAGAGTTTTATTGGAAGATCAACATGAACCAACTTTGATCCTCAAAAGGAGATTAAATCCATTCATGAAAGAATTTGTTAAGAAAGAAATTTTAAAATGGCTAGATGCTAGAATAATATATCCTATTTTAGACAGTGCTTGGGTAAGTCCAATTCATTGTGTTCCAAACAAAGGAGTGATTGTAGTGAAAAATGAGAATAACAAACTAACACCAACAAAATAAGTTAATGGGTGGTGAATCTGCATAGACTATAGAAAATTAAATTCTGTCAACTTGAAGGATCATTTTCCTTTACCCTTTTTGGACAAGATGTTGGATAAGCTGGCTAGGCATAGACATTTTTATTTTCTAGATGGATCTACTGGTTATCATTAAATACCTATAGCTCTAGAGGAACAGGATAAAATACCATTTACTAGTCCTTATGGAACTTTTTCTTTTCGGTGAATGCCCTTTGGATTATGTAATGCCCCTGCAACATTTTAAAGATGTATGATGTCAATTTTCAGTCATTTAATTAAAAAAGGGATTGAGGTTTTATGGATAATTTTTCAATGTTTGGAACTTCAGTTGAAACATGTCTAAATTATTTAAAAAAATTCTTTAATGATATGAAAAGTCTAATCTCATATTGACTAATCTCATATTAACTGGAAAAATATCAATTTATGGTAGCAAGAGGAATTGTTCTTAAGCATAAAATTTCAAAAAATGACATAAAAGTAGATCCTGCAAAAATTTAAGTTATATCAAACTTACCTCCACCTACTAATGTAAGAGGAGTTAAGAGATTTTAAATAAATACTGGATTTTTCAGGCTATATATTAAATATTTTTCAAAAATTACTAAACCTTTATGCCAACTTATGAAAAAAATATAAAATTGATTTCAACAAATATTGCCTTAAAGCCTTTGAAACTTTATAAGAAAAATTGATCACTGCTCCTATAATTATTCCACCTGATTGGGGGAAACTTTTTGAGTTAATGTGTAATGCTAGTGATTATGCAATTGGAGTTGGATTAGGGTAGAGATGTGATAAGATTTTTAAACTTATATATTATGCTAGTAAGACTCTTACTGATACTCAGACTAACTACACTGCCACTGAAAGAGAGTTGTTAGCCATTATGCATACTTTTGATAAGTTTAGGTAATTTCTAATTGGAACTAAATGTGTTATGCACACTGATAATTCAGTTATTAAATATTTGATGCAAAAGAAGGATGTGAAGCCAAAATTAATTAGATGGGTACTTCTGGTGCAAGAGTTTGAATTTGTAATAGTTGATTGGAAAGGGATTGATAATCAAATTGTTAATCATCTATCTAGGCTAGAACAAGAAGAAATACTTGACATGGAAAAAGAATTTATTGAAACTTTTTATGATGAAAAACTTTATACTGTAAAAAGATGGGAAATACCTTGGTATGTTGATATTGTAACTTTTATTATTATTGGTATTTTACCATATGGATTAACAAAGCAGCAAGAATAGGAATTCATTCACAATGTAGAGTCTCATTTTTAGGATGACCCCAATTTATATAAATAATGCAACGATTTAGTAATGAGAGCATGTTTATGTTAAAAAAAATTAGGAAATTATTCAAAAATGTCATGATTCCGTATTTGGAGAAAATTTTGGGAATGTTAGAACTGTTTATAAAATTTTGCAATCTAGATTTTATTCGCCTACATTGTTTAGAGATGTTAATATATATACAAAAACATATAAATATCTATTATATTTAATGGCGGCTACCGGAGTTCTACTAGGGTTTGGGGTTCTTGGTGCTATGGAGTTGATTTTGGGATGCTGATGGTGCTTCTTCAGTCTCATCTAGCGGATGCTGGTCAGATCTTTCCTATTGTTTTCTTTCTTTGACTTTACCTGCATGATAGTTTCCTGCTCTCTGGCTTTTAATTTTAGCCTTCTATGGCAAGGTCATATGTCGGAGTCATTGCCGAAGGCTCCTCCTTTGGTGCTGCTCTAAGGTTAGCTTTCCATACTTCCTTTCATGAATCTTTAGTTCTTGGAGGGGAAAACAACTTCAATAGGAAGCAAGGGAAGAAGAATGGAAAAGGTGAACTCTTCCTTTCTGATTCTGAAAACACTATGCTGGTTTCTTCTTGTTGTTTTCATCATGTGGGAAAATTTCTTTATGGTCTACCAAAATTTGAATTTCTCCGTAAACATTTTGAACTCATGAATTTGTCTGATGGTTGGAAGATTGTGGATCTAGATAGTATACATGATCTTATTGATCTTTCTAATGAGGTTGACTATGCTAACCCTTTTGCTCGTAGAACCATTTGTTTTGATGATGTTTTAATGAAAGTCCTAAAATGAACTACAAATTTTGATTCCCAAGCTAAAATTTTTGTAATCCCCCTTTAGCTTCAACACCCAAGTTTGAAAGTGCCTTTGTTTAACCATGAGATTTTATTCTCTCTAGCCGCTATGTTTGAAAAACCTCTGATGTTAGATGGTCCAACTTTTAATTTAAAAAGGCCCTCAATGAGAAGAATTTTAATTGAGAGAAATGTCACTTTACTTCCCCCGGATGAGGTTTGGATAGGTTCTACACACAATGGTTACTGGTTATAAGTTATTCATGAAAAACACCCTTACTACTGTTCTCTCTGCCACATGTTTGGGCATGGTTCTATACAGTGTTTCACCTCCATCCAGAGTTAAGGAAAAAAAATGAGGGCCATTTAACCTCTATTGAAAATAAAATTCCCAAGAGGACAACTTCAGTGATAGGACCAAATGTATCTTCTTTGGAAGAAAATAATGTTGTGCAACACTATGACATTGAGCATATCGGTCCACCAATTAGCTCTGAGAGAAATGATGCTAGGTTTGAGCTGGTTTCTAACACACCTTGCCCGCATCTTCCTACTTCATCTCAAAATTTTCCATCTTCAATCACTGACACTGATTTAATAGCTGAGCATGTCAATGAATTACTTGTAGCTAATACTCCTTTCAACCTTCATGTTATCCCTTCCGTTGGAGAATTATCTGTAGAGGAAGCTCCCCAAAATTTTTCTTCTCAGTCATCCCCTGCCATGCACCCTACTCTTTCACACTCCCTACCTATTAATACTGCTAGAGTTTCTGTGGTTACACTGCAATTGGACCCTAGTTTTGATGCTAATTTGGCCGTGGATTCTGAATGGAACATCCAAAGATCCAGTAGGAAAAGAGGCAGAAAGAGATCTGAAATTTTTCATTTGAATACCTCAAACATTATTGATGTCACTTATCATTCAAAGGGAGAGCACTTACACCTTCCCCCTAGGATCACTAGGAGGGGTGTTTTTGACCATCATACTTAACATCTTAGTGTGGAACATTAGGGGAGTGGCAGAACCTCTCTCACTTAATCGTTTAAAATATTTATGTAGGGTTAACAAAATTGACATTTTTGCAATTTTGTAGCCATTGGTGTTTGTCTATAAGGATAGTATGATTAGAAAAATTAAAAAATACCAGCATTATAGCAATAAGAACAACAAAATCAGGATTGTTTGGAAGAAGGATATTCAATTAAACATTACGAGGATCATTTACAAATGTTTTCTTATTCATTAAACATTTGAGGAGTTTCATGGGTGGGCTAACTTTGATTATGCTAGCTCATTATTACTGGATAAATTTCTTCTTTCGCAACAGCTTATCCATATGGGTGCTTCTATTACTGATAACTAGTTTGTTGTAGGAGATATTAACATGATCATGTCTCCTTTAGAGAAAAGAGGTGGAGCAAAGGCTGACACTAATCTTATAAATCCTTTTTGTGAGCATATCATTGATGCTGGTCTTTTTGACTTGTGTTTCTCGGGTTCTCCATATACATAGAGGAGAGGCCTGCTGATGCAGAGGCTTGAAATATTCTTGGAAAAGTCCTTTATTCTAGATTATTATAATATTAGTCATGTTAAGCATCTTAGTCATGCTGCTTTTGATCGTACTCCTATTTTGCTTAGCTTGGCTTTTCATTTTAAACTTTCCCATTCACATTTCATATTTTTCAATGTATGGTCCTCTCATCCTTCCTTTTTGAGTCTGGTTAAACTGGCGCGTAGTACTGATATGTGTAGCAGCACTTAGTTTATTTTATGGCAATTGCATATAAAAGTGGCTACTAAATTGAAGAGGTGAAATTTTGATGTGTTTGGAAATGTCCACTCTAGAGTTTTGCAAGCTCAATAGGAGGTTAAGTCACTGGAATCACTGGTTATCTACAATCCATCTCTGGTTGAGAAGGTGGCTCAAGCTCATCAAAAACTCCTTGATGAAATTTCTGTTGAAGAGGATTTCTTGAGACAAAAGGCCAACGATCTTTACTTTTTCAATGGAGATCGTAATACTAAATATTTCCATGCTACCATAGAGAAAGGAAAGAAAATTTATTCTATAATTAAAATAGTTAGAACTAATGAAGTTGTCTTTGTTGATGTTGATGATGTTATGGAGGTCAATGATATTGATTCTGATTTGTTTGTTGTGAATAACGAGCTGGTGTCTTCCCTCTCTTTGTCAGACCCTCCTATAGAACTGGAAATTTTCTTTGCACTCAAAATTATCCACTCCCACAAGGCTCATGGTCCTGATGGATTTACTTTTGCTTTTTATATTACTTGTTGGGACATCATAAAAAATGAGGTAATTCTGGCCATTCAAGGTCTTTTTCAAGGTGATAACCCAGGTAAATACTTCACTGCTACGTTGATTATGTTAATTCCTAAATCTACTGATAAATCACATTGAAAAAACCTTATACCTATCTCACTTACTTCTATGGTATCAATGATCATAAGTAAATTGATTTTGGCCCGTTTAAAACCTCACCTTTCCTCTCCAATTTCCCCCCATCAATCGGCTTTTGTTAAAAGCCAAGATATTACTGATAATATTTTGTTGGCCCAATAAATTATTGATGATCAAGACAGTAAATGTAGGGGGGGCAATTTGGTGGTTAAACTAGATATTCAAAAGCCCTTTGATACAATCAGTTGAGATTTCATCATCAATGTTTTGGTGGCAAGAGGCTTTAGTGCTAGTTTTTTCCATCTCATTAAAAGATGGTTGTCCAATAACCATTACAGTGTACTTTTTAATGGTAATTCTTATGGTTTTATCCCTGATAAAAGGGGTATCAAACATAGGGACCCTCTTTCCCCTATCATCTTCATCATTGCTTTTGATTACTTATCTAGTTTAGCCAATCGTTTTCAATTGCTTCATCGTCATAAAAAGTTCTCGCACAAGGCTAGGACTATGGTTTTATACTTAGCTTATGCTGATGATGTTATTATCTCTACCAATGCTTCCAAACTTGCTATTAAATACTTTATGTTGGGTTTAAATGAGTTTCAGAAGTGTTCTAGTTTGGTATTTAACTTTGACAAATGTCATCTATTTTTTGGCAGGCATGTCTGAGACACTACTGTGAATTGGGGGTCTTCCTTCACTGGTTATCAGCATGCCTTCCTCCCCTTAAAGTACCTTCGGGTAAATCTAATAAAGGGAAAAAAAGTAGATTCACATGGAGGATGTCATTGAAAAAATTAAGCACAAGATTAATGACTGGAATGCATTTCTTTCTAATGTTGGGAGGCTTATATTTTTTTATAGTGTGCTTCAAAGTGTACCACTGTATGCTTTACAGGTGTTTAATCCTAAGAAGAGTTCCCTAAAAGTTTTGGAAATGCTTTTTAATAAATTCTTATGGGTAGGGAGTGGTGCAAAGAAGATTTGGGCTCTTTGTATAAAATTTGGAAACCTAAAAAGTAGGGGGTTTTGGTTTTAAAGCTTTACATCACACTATAGAGGTTAACTTATGTAAGCTTTGGCTTAAGTTTAGAGAGGTCTCTTCTATATGGGCCTTTTTCATGCATCAAAAATACTTTTATTTTTCTCACCGTTCCCAGGTGTTGTGGAAGGTGGTGGATTCTAAGATCTGGAACGCCATTTTGAATGGCAGATCTGCTCGGAACTTTATTTGTTACAATTTTGGTGAAGGAAACATCTCTTTCTAAAATGATAATTGGGGAAAGCCTACACATTAAGAGCACACTCATCCATGTCATACAAACAACTTGCTTGTCTCTGATCTCTTTACTCAAGGAAGTTGGGACTTCTAAGCTCCTTTCTTTGGTGGGGGAGCTGATGCATTGCACATTTCTGATATTCATGCTGCTCCTTCCCGTAGAAACTATCATGTTTGGAAGAATTCTTCTTCTCAATCTATTTGTAAGACGATCTATAGTAATTTACACTCTTATCCTATTTGGTTTTGGGGCTCTTAGATTTGGCATAAACTCTTTTCTTCCTCTATCTCCTTCTTCCTCTGCCTTTATTTCTCCTCCTTAACCCCTTTGGATGAAATTCTAAAGCTGCAAGATTTAAGATTGGCTTCTAGATGCCCAATGTATAGAAATTTAGAGGAAGGTAATAGACATACCTTTTTTGAATGTGCCTTTTTCCTTAGAGTTATGGAACCATTTGGGTTTGCATTTTGGTATCCCCTGGTCACATAGGGCCATTTTAGCTAATTACTTGTGAGAGTGGAAAAGTTTTGTTGATGTTGAGGGAAGGCTCTTCCTTTCCCTTTGCTAGTTCTCAAGTTTTTATGGTCTGTTAGAAACAACCATAAATATTATTTCTCACCCCTTACTGCCACTATCACTTCTTTTTATATTTAAGCTTATTTTTCTAATGCCTTAAGGGCTTCTTCTACTTTTTCTCACATAAGTAGGAGACCTAGGCCCCCTCGATTAGTTAAATGGATGCCTCTTCCTCCTAGCTAGGTGAAACATAATGTGGATAACAATTGAAATATTTTGTGTGCTGTTGTTGGTAGCCTCTTTAGAAACTCTCAGGGGCAGTTTTTGGGTTATTTTACTTCTCCTGTTGCTACTGAAACTCCCTTATTGAATGAAGGTTGGGGGTCTATCTTTCTTTAAAAATAACACTTTCCTTTAATTTTCGTATGATTATAGTTTAAACTGATTCTAAATTTCTCTAAGAGATGTTAGTGGGTGCTTCCCCACCGCACTAGGTTATTATCTGTATGTTTAAGCGAATACAATTTTTTGTTGCTAATCACCAGCTGGCTATTAGAGGGAGTTTTATTCACAAGGAAGGAAATTCACCTGCTGACTTGTTAGCTAGGCACGCAGGTGAAGTGCCCTCATTTGGCTTATCCCCACTATCTCCCTTCGTCATTTTCATATTGAAGACATTTTGGATAGGCCTTATGTTAGAACTTAATCTTATTTCAATTTTAGCTTTGCTTCCGGATCTATCATAACGATTTATCTGTGTTGTTTCCATTGATACCCTCATGTTTTCATCCAGGATGGTCTTTCAGATGGTTTCTATTGTACTAGTCTATCTTACCTGGATTTGTTTTCAGCTGATGGACATTCAGATAGCCTCTCTAATGTTTTGGAGCATTTCTTCGTGTGGAGCTTTATCTGGATTTTTTGTTTGAAGCTACTATTTTTCTCTTCTAGTATTTTTTGTCTGTTTTTTTTTTCTTTACTGCACAAGTAAACTTGTTTTGGGTTTTGACTTTTGGTTGGTTATATGTCAAAAATATTTTTGGTTATGGAGTTCCCCGTTGGAAGCTGTCGGCCGTCGAAATCAAAATCCCATCGCTCGCCTCGGAAAGGCAATCCGCTTCGAAAAAACAATTAATTTACATATATATATATAAGTTTAGAAAAATATGAAATCAAACTGACCCCATATTTTTTACATTTTAAATGAAAGAGTACTATACCTCAAACCATGTAACTATCCCGAAAGATAAATGCAAGACTTGAGGATGAGGCTTGATCAAATGGCTTGATCAAATAAACAAAGAATTCAAATAAACAAAGAATTATATGACATTCATTTGGTCTGCAAAACCATTTTATTTGCCGACAAGTTCTCTTATTTAATACGAAGAATTAAATAGGTTCTATATTAAGCTGGGTTCAGAAAAGCTTCCTATAATAGCAAGCCCCTATAGTTTTATACATCTTAGATAATTGAGGTCACTTAAGAAAACTTTCGATAAAAATTAGGAAATATTATCTTCAAAGAGGTTGAAAGGATAGGACTATTCATTGAAATCAGACAAAGAGATGTGAAAGAGGAAGGTTCAAATTTGGAACATTTACTAAAAGATTTAAAGGAAGAAGAACCATGGGACGTCATAGTTCCATAGGAGAATCTCGATAACTTCACATACTAACCTATAGTTTGGCTTCAATTTACAGAGAAGTATTTAAATGTTTCATCCTATTAATTTTATTTTTTTGGGACATACATTCATGTGAAACAATCACACAAATCGTCTGGAATATATGAGGATTTAGGTCGTGACAAATGACAACATTGGAATCCTAAGACAAGTTAGGGCTTATATTGTACAATAGAGCTATACAAATGCCTAAAGATGAGTTGAGCACTTATGTTGCATAAGTAAACAATCTCAAAATCTTATGGATTGTTGTTTAATTCTAAGGAGAGATATTCTAATGTAGATCCTTCTGCCGAAGAAGATGGCTGTGCCGCCCAACAATGCTAGCTCCAAGCTCTTTGTCGTGACAAGTTTAACTTTTCTAATGTGTCAAGTCAAAATTTCAAATCAAATGTCCCTATGATTATGGTTCTTTAAATATTATAGGACATGTTAAAGTTGATTAGAGCGACACCGATTAGGATCCTATGGTTCCCTCATTCCAGTATCACTATTTTCTATTGGGTTCACTGAGTCCAAATGAATTTACTAAACTCAACTTAATGAGTTCCATATTTTCATTTAGACCATGAGAATTCTCGTTAGCAACCGTAAGTTACCTCCTCCGAGAGATTCTCGATCATTCGATAGAGACTTATTAATTTAGTTGCAATCTTTATTTTGTGATGTATGTGATTAAATTTTGAGTTTTCTTATATTTTGAATGTTGTGGAGATGAATTTTATCTTGGTTGATTTTTGTTTTGGTTTTGGTTTTATGGCTATCCTAGCAGTTTTTGTTTTCATGTAGGGTGACATCGTCATTTAACATGCAAGTTTATAAGCATAAAAGTGCAGTGCGGAAAGTAAAAAAAAATGATACGGTAAACTGTAAAAGCATACCTGGAGAGCCTTCTCATTCCACCACCTAAAAAATCAGTACTTGCAAGACATGTACATAACGTTGCAAGGAATTTAAATTGCATGAGTAGATGAAGATTTAGCTACCTAACCCTAAGTTAAGATCCTATTGAATCTCAGAAGATCTTAGTGGCTAATTTTGGAACAAAATATGACGAGTATAATTTATCCTTCAAAGTGTTCAAAAGATTTCAAATTGCTAGAGGCATGACCCTGGATAACTTTGAAGATCTCTTAAAATATTTCAAGTTCATTTTAAACTTATCATATTTTTCCATCAATCATTCGAGGTTAAAGTGTGACTATCTCGTTGCTCAGTAAAACATGACAGTTTAATTATACTGAGGATAGGATACTCGATAAATCAATTGATGTTTCATATAAGAGTTATGTGAGTGGATGCCCCCGAGGCAAGCATAGGTCATTTAATGATGAGGTGCCCACAATTAAGGTCAGGCATGTACTGTTTAAAGATGTTAATCAACCATCTTATTATTTTCTAAATCCGATCAATTAAGTTTAGACATCAAGCTTATGTCACTACCAAGCCCTTAACGATCATGATAGGTGAAATGGTTATTATTAAAATTTTGATTTAAATGATGTGTATTATTATCAAATGGTTAAACCATTCTAAACTTTGGGCTCACGAAAAGTAAATTTCCATCTTTCTGACTTAAGCACATTACTTAAGAATCATTCGATTTTAGTTGGCTCCCATGTCATGAAGATTAGGAGATTTATAATCTTGTTGGCATTGTGCAAAGGTTGTGAGTGGGTTTCTACCTTTTCCCATTGAATTTCAATCACCCAAACATGCTTATTAAGATCAAAATTACCCATTTTCCCTTAGTTAATCCTACATTTTGATTAAGGCACCAAAGGGAAAAATGACTATTTTTCCCTTGGGGCACTACACCTCAAAACTCATTAAACAGAACTCAAATGACTTTGATCATTTACTATCATATCCATGAGGTAAGTACAATATCTAGAGGATAATATGTGGACCTCTCAAGATTTAATTTAATTAAATTATTTGTTTAAATTTATAAAATAATATTTTTAGAAATTAATTTATTTGGCTTCCCAAGATAAGGTTTTTATTTATGAGAAAATTATTAAAAGTTTCCCTAAGTCACAGAATTACTTAGGAAAAATTTCATGGTCTTTCGAATTAATTTATTATAATTAGATTAGTGGGAAAATGAGGAAAATCCACTTTTAAGCCTTAAAAATTTGTTTTTAAGTTAGGAATAAATAGGGAAAATATTTTAATGAGTCCCAAGTGATCAAAGAACATATAGGCACATTTTCAAATATTTTGACATATTTGGGCTTTTTAATTATTTTTAATTATTTTAAAATTCAAAATATAGCTTAAAATTTATGTATTTTCTAAAAAAATAATTTTTATTTTTCCTAAGTGCCTCCGATCACAAGGAAACCACTTTCTAAGAAAATAATTTTTATTCAGAAAACCACTTTTTATATTTTTCCCATGTGTATTTATATTACTATAATTATTGTTGTGCAAAAAATATAAGGTTCCTTGGAAAATTCTTTTTAATACTCAAACTTAATGAAATAATCTTCAAATTTTTACAATGAATAAACCTGATTTTTATGAACAATGTATGATTTTGTCTATTTTTTATAATTATTTAATTTACATAAATTAACACAAGATATTTATATTAAATTAAATATAAAATTTTACAGGATAATTCAAAGCATCATCATATTTTTCCTAGACTTCTCTGACCATAGGAAACCTACTAAAACTATTCCCATAATTTTTCAAATGATATTTTCAATTTTACAATTACAATAGCCAAAATGATCACCGTAGCTTGAAAATTAGAGCTAGGAGCATAGAGATGTCCTCTGAACTTGGAAAAATTAGAAGACATGGCCTCTGTCATGTGGAATGAACCCAAAAAGTTTCAAGCCATGGTAATATTTAATCATGGAGGGTTAAAATACAACCAAAGGTATTTAATTTTTTAAAAATCATATGTTTGTCAAATAATTGTTATTTTTAGTCAACATTATTCTCCTTTATTCACTAAGCAAGTGGATATTTTTCTTTTATATATAGGATTTTTTTATGAAAAGTTATGAACTTTTAAAGATATGTAATTTTTTTAATTAAGAAAAATCCTAATTTTCTATTCATCCCAGTCACGCGCCGCGTCATCCTTGTCAGCTCTGAACCGCGCACACGTTTGCTTTTGGTTGGGTGCCGCCATCTGAGTTAGCCTACTGTTCATACATCAATAGCTAGTCCGACTCGATCTCGTCCATCTGTTTCATACACGATTGATCAAACAGCTCTCCGTCATCATCCTCAATAGCTAGAACCAGTGAACCGTCCAACCTTAAACCCTAAGATCTCAGCCTAGACTCAACTAAATCACTTCAGGTTTGTTTCTACACCTTCATCTACTCAAGAAAAGTAAATCTATATAGTTACATTGCTAAGAAATGCAAGTTCTTTTCAACAAAAACCAAACCGAGCTCAAATTTAGGGTTAGTCAGCCAAACCTCTGCCCAAGAGATGAGGCCTCGATTAGTTGCTTGTGGAAGCTTCAGTGGAGCTGTCGAACCTCTTGGATGTATTTCTTTTCTCTAGTGAAAGCTCCAAGTAGGAGTTTGATCGAAAGTTGAAGTAGCCTTGGTCTAAGGATGGGTTAGATGGCTCAACAGAGGGGAGGGGTGTTTGATGAGAATCGTCCTCTCCTGCTCAGGTGAAGCTCAAGAGCAAATCAATTTGGAATTTGGGAGAGTTTTAAGGATGGCAAAAATTTGCCCTGATTTTGAGCTCAAAAAATGAGCTCAAGTTATGGGGGAAATGGCCAAAGGATGGTTGCAATGGGGTTACATAGTCTTGGAGGAGCTCTAGGAGCAATTCAGTAGAGTTTTTCCAAGGAAATTTTGATTTCCCTCTTAGAAGCCATGGAGGAGAGTTTAAGTAAAATAACCTTAGGTGGCTGTTATGGCTTCCAATTAGGTGCAATGTGGAGCTAAGGTGGAGAGCTTCAAGGTGCTAAGGGCCAATCAGAGTTGGGCAGCTTGGATGGGTTCTTTTGGGTTTACATTAGGTGGCCAGAAGGCCAGGTGAGCCAGGGGGAGGCTTAATCATAATGTACCCCCAATCGCACATAATGAGGGGGAAGATTTTTTTATTATGGCTCAAAAATGGTAATAAATACCTTAATTTAGGGACCCATTGGTCCGTAGCTTACTTGGGTGGGTTTATAATGGTTTATTCTGGTCCAAAGAAGGAACTTAGTGGCTGTGAAGACATTAATATGGTGACTTAGGTATGACTAAGTGAATTTTGGGTGAAAGTGTTCAAATTATGTCAAGTGACTAGAAATTGGATTTGGGTTAGGCTAGCCATGACATTGGGTTCAATTTATTGATCAAAATTGTGTAAATGACTTTCATGATGATTTTTGGTGAAGGATTGGAGTAATTTTGAGTTCAACTGGAAGTTCAATTTGAAGGATTTTGGGATTTTTGTCAATTTAGGTATGTTGGACTGTTGGACTAGACTTGGGTCTAGTTTTGGCTAAGGTTGGACTAAGTCCAAATTGGTCATTGAAAATAGTCTATAATATTGTTAGGAAGGGTTTTCAACATAAATTGGGTGTCAATTTTGGGGTTAGGGCATTCAATTTGGTAGCATTTGGAGAAATAGACAATTTGGGATAAATTTAGGGATTTTTGGACTTGGGTTAAAATTAAGTGAAATTGAGGGTTTACCAAGGCCAATTGAAGGTTCTATTTGGTGTGTAGGATTACTATGAAGAATTTAGGATTCAAATTGGGACAATTTGAGAAAGCTATGGGGTCTAATTAAGTAATATTAAGTCATATGGCTAAAATTGAAGGTTTGATTTAGATCAAAACTGAGCTCAAGACATGGGTCAAATAGGGTTGGATTTAGTTTGGATGGGTCATATAAAAAGAGAATTTGAGTTTAGAATTAACACTGAGGGAAATTTGGGCCAAACTAATGGACATTTCAGGTGAATTTGGGGAAATTTGGGCGTTTAAAGGCAATTTGGGGTTTTGGTCAAAATGGTCAAATTGATCAAATTGGGTTCAATTGAAAGGTCCCAATTGGTTTTGGAGACATTTGAAGTGATTTTGGATGTTTTGGGGAATTTTGGGGTGCCAAGGGTATTTTTGTAATTTAGGCAAATTTGGGGATATTTTGGTAATTTTGCCAATTTTGGGTGGTTTTTGTGCAATTTGAGTAGTTTCAAATGGTTTGAAATGATTTTTGAACAAATTAGGGTATTTTGTATGAATTTGGGAACTTTGGTCAAATTTAGGGTTTCAATGGCATTTAGGTAATTTCAATAGATTTAGGAAAAAATGCCAAGTTGGAAATTTTGGTAGAAATGGGCTGCCAATCACCCTATATGAGCGATGGACCAATGGGATCCCCATTTATGTCATTTATGTACTGGTCGCCTAGGGCCAATGGGTCTAGGGGACCATCTACATGAGTCACCCAAGAGATCAAGGGATCAAATTCAACAATTTTGGGTTTAGGGTTGTGAGTGATATAGATGATAGTGAGTGTAAGTGAGTGCCCTAGCTCTATAACTACACCCAGAATCAGCCCTAAGGTCAGACAGTCCTGTGGGGGCTCATCTTGAGCTCCCTAATATTGTCCTTACCTACTAATTGTTAGAGATTAGGACCAATATGTGGAACTTCAAGTTGAGCAAGGAAGAGTTTGGAATTTCAAATGGTGAGGGTTCCTTTTCTAGTTGTCCAGGAATAGTCAAAAGAAAAGTCCTATGGATCGACCTTAAGCTTCCAAAGAGGGAAAACTAAACCTTAACCAAAAGTGAGGTCAACAAATGAACCCCCAATAAGTGTACTGTACTGGGCAGGCACACCGCGCATATTGGCGTTGACCGACGAGATCAACAGATCCAATCTAGACATCTAAGTCAATAAATCTTCATGGAGTGTAGAATTTGAGCGCTAGTAGTTTTTGGAGGAGATATAGTTGGTGAATATTCAATCAAAAACAAGGATTAGGAACCCTCACGGAGGATTGGAGAGTGGGTTTTGAGTAGCAAGTTTTAGATGTTTATAGAGAATGGGAATCAGTATGTAGATGCTGACCTCTAGGTGGGAATTGAAATTTAGGTATAAATCCCGGAAAGAAGAGTCAGAATTTAGGTATAGAACTCGAAAGGATGGAATCAAAATTTAGGTACTGATTCTGGAATGAGAACTAAGATTTAAAGAGTCAATCTCAGAAAGAGAATCGAAAGTTGGGGACTGACCTCGAAAGGAGGAAATCAGATGTTAGGGATTGATTTTTAGATGAGAATTGAAATCAAAGGATCAATCCAAAAAAGTGAATCAAAAGTTAGGGGCTGATCTCGAGATGTGGGAATTAAGAGTTAGGTACTGATTTTGAAATAAGAATTGAAATTTAGGGATCAATCTCAAAAAGAGAATCAGAAGTTAGGGACCGACCTCAAAAGAAGGGAATCAAAAGCTACGAATTCATTCCAAAATGAGAATTGAAATTTAGGGATCAATCTCAAAAAGAGAATCAAAAGTTAAAGATAGACCTTGAAAGTTGGGAATCAGAAGTTAGGGACTGATTTTGAAATGAGAATTGAAATTTAGGGATCAATCTCAAAAAGTGGATCAGAAGTTACAGACTAACCTCGAAAGGAGTGAATCAGAAGTTTGGGACTGATTCTGAAATGAGATTTGAAATTTAAGGATCAATCTCAAAAAGAGAATTAGAAGTTAGAGACTGACCTCGCAAGGATGGAATCAGATGTTAAGGAATGATTCTGAAATGACAATTGAAATTTAAGGATCAATCTCAAAAAGTGAATTAGAAGTTCAGGACCAACCTCGAAAAGAGGGAATCGGAAGTTAAGGGCTGATTCTAAAATGGGAATTGAAATTTAGGGATCAATCTCCAAATACAATTGAAAGCTAGGGACCCACCTCAAAAGGAGGGAATCAGTAGTTAGGGGCTGCTTCCGGAATGAGAATTGAAATTTATGGATCAATCTCAAAAAGAGAATCAGGAGTTAGGGACCAACCTCGAGAGGAGGGAATCATAAGGGGCCAACCTTGAGAGGAGGGAATCAGAAGTTAGGGACTGATTCTGAAATGAGAATTGAAATTTAGGGATCAATCTCAAAAAAAGAGTCGGAAGTTAGAGACCGACCTCGAGAGGAAAGAATCAGAAGTTAGGGACTGATTCTGAAATAAGAACTGAAATTTAGCAGAAAATTTATGGTGTTAAATCTATAGATATAGGTCATATGATAATGCTGACATTAGTTATGAAGATATGAGAAATTTTGCGAGATTTAGTGCAGATAAGGACAAAAGATAAGAAAGCTCAAAATCAAAAGAATCAACTCAAAAGATTTATTTTCTTTTTTTTATCACAATTAATTATCAAAATATGTTTTCAAAATTTCATTAACTTTTTTTTTGTTTGTTAATTTTTTTAAAAGAGTTTTTTTTATTATCAAGCTTTTATCGTTTTGTTCTTTATTCATTGTAGTTCAGAACTAATGTATGGTTTTGTGGCTCTTTATCTATCGCACAAGAGGGAAATTGAACAAACAGAAAAAATTGTGAAAGAGATTTCACTAATCTGCTCCAACAGGTATTATGGATTGAGTACAAGGAAAAGCCTCAAAAGGCACAATATGCTGGACACATCAAGAGTACATCGAAAAATATCTCATGCTTGATACATATCACAAGCTAAGCATATCTAGTACATATATCATCATTTCTGCTGTGATGAAATGCAGTACGAAAAGGTATCCTCTGAATGTCCATCTGTGGTTGGGTGAGCTCCCGATCAAGTATACCTACTAAGCCACGCTCCAGGACGAGAGTTCCCTTTGCATGTGCTTTGAGGTACAACCCTCTCATAGCTCATAAGGCGGCAGCTCTTCTAGCTCCAGATATGGTTGGAATCCATATGGTAATTTGTTGTTGTCCATCCTTCAAAAAGTTACCGACACCCTAAGGTTTCGTACCCCTGGAATGCAATGTTTGGCAATGTCTGCATCATTTCCTTTAAGAACCAGCACTGAACGCACTAGTAGCAGAATCTCCGCGAATCCTTTAAACTCACTAAAGCCAATGACATCTATTTCTTTTCCGAATAAAATGTTGCTTTTGCTCATGAAGGAGACAATGCAAAAAGGTCTCACAAAATCATGATGGTCTATATGTGTGGGAATACAATCACCTTCATCGTAAATATTGATGATACAACTGTTGGGAATCCAATCAGCTGGAAGTATGCTCCATCGGACCATTCTCTTGATCATCCATTTTATCATGGGAGGTAACGGGTCCACCTCATCGTGTCTCAAAATCCCTGAGGAATTTCCTTGTCTGTTTTTAGTGAAGTTGTAACAACAGCCACATTGTATGGTAATCCTGCTCTTTTCACTCATCCATTTTGATGGCTCAGAATAGGTTCTTCCCATAAGAAGGCTTGCTCGACCCCTATCTCTTACATTAATGATGCAGTCAAGAATACTTCTTTCGTCACTTTCGGAGAAGTCTTTGGTGTACAACTCTAAGCCTTCTAGTATGTTGATGAATCTTCCCTGAACTTCTTCATAAAATTCAAACTCCCTTTTCTACTTTAATCAATTTATCAAATTCTGCCATGGTGATCAACAACAACTATCGAGGGCACTATTGGTACCTCAACTCTACCAAAATACCCATCTTGGCCTTTTACCCCTAAAACACCCCCAAATTACCAAAATACTCCTCTTTGACCCAAAATCCCAAAAATTCCAAAAATTCTAAGAAAATCCCAATAAATCCTCTAAGAAAATCACAATAAATCCTAAATAATCCTAATTTCATTTCTCTCAACTACTACATGTCCAGGTTTGGCAAATTTGACCATCTTTTACCAAAATACCAAAATTACCCTTTAAAGACCCAAATTTACCCATATCCAACTCAAATGCCCATAAGTTTGATCTCAATTGAGCCCAATTTCAATCCTAAACTCAAATTCACTTTTGATATGACCAAACTAATCCAAATCCAAGTTCTATTGTTCCACAATTTGAGCCCAATTTTGATTTGGGTCAAAACCTCAATTTTGATCATATGACTTAATCTCACCAAATTGAACCCATAGCTTAGTCAATTGGCCTCAATTAATGTTGAGAAATCTTTATGACAGTCCTATACATCAAAATCAACCATCAATTGACATTGGTGAAGCCTCAAATCCATTTGATTTTGGCCTAAATCCAAAATTCCCAAATTTAACCCCAAATTGGCTAAGTCCCCAAATTTCACCCAATTGATTGCCTTAACCTCCAAATTGGCATCCAATTCATGTTGAAAACTATTCATGAGGTCCCTATTGACCATTTACAATAATCAATT
>NW_018231544.1:15639-16115 GCF_001263595.1 Phalaenopsis equestris | reverse complement strand
TTAACCGTATGGATATGTTTGTCTCACTTAGACGAATCCATAGGATCAAGCCTGAAGTAATTTAGTTAAGTCTAGGCCGAGATCTTAAGGTTTTAGTGTGGATGAGCACGGGATCATTCTATCGGGGACGATGACGGGGAGTCGTTCGATCAAGCGTGTATCAAATGGACAAGGGAGATCGCGCCGGACAACACTTCAGGACGTGAACCACGGGCCGAGTCAGCAAGCTACGTGGACGACGCCGTCCAAGCATGCTTTCGGAGCCATCGTAGGTTGAGGTGGCACGCGTGATTTAAGTAGAAAAATAGGGGTATTTTCTTTTTTATTTAATCCCCAAAACTTCAAAAATACATAACTTTGTGTAGAAAAATCACAAAAATAAAATAAAAATACCCACTTGCTCAGTGAACAGAGGAGAATAATGTGGAATAATTTTCAAGCCCATTTGATGCATAAAATATTTTTAATTAATTAAA
>NW_018231544.1:14996-15438 GCF_001263595.1 Phalaenopsis equestris | reverse complement strand
TTGAAATAATCATGAAAATTAGCATATTGATTATAAAATCCTAAGAAAATTTTGGAAGGTCCACCATGACTAGAGAAACCTTTGGAAATAATTTCATGAGTCAAGTCATTTAAAATGTCCTTAAATTTTATTAACACTAAATCACTAAGATAACTAATTTTGGAAAATTTAAACATTTAAATGACTTGTTTTTGGATCTCTACCGTGACTTATGATCCAGAGCAGTCATCATAAAAATTTCAAAATATTTTGAGTTATTTTGACAACTTAAATTGATTTTTAAAGATAAATACCACTCTTAACATTTAAATGATTTTTTAAAAAATCAAAATATAACTCAAAAAATTATAAAACTTAGTTTTTTGAGTTCTCTATGATCAGGGATATTTTATAAAAATAAAATAATATTTAAAATAAAAACTTAATTTTTGGCCTATTTTAA
>NW_018231544.1:13424-13887 GCF_001263595.1 Phalaenopsis equestris | reverse complement strand
AGTAATAAGGGTATTTACAGGATGAACTATTAAGCAACATAATAAGTTTAAATGGACTTGAGACTTTTCACTAGTTGGTGAGAGAGAGGCATGGACCTGCTTCCCCCTCTTAACTTGCTGGATATCTCAGAGGCCTATTAAAACTTAATATGCTTCGCTCAATGAAATCATACTTAATTAAACTTTTAAAGACTCACCAAGATACAACATAGAGTTAGTAAAACCCCTTAGAACTCTACTTTTCCTGCTCTTCATAAATGCCCTCACATGCATTTTCAAGTTTCAGGTGGTAGAACGATAAGACTCGCGAGGTACTCTTTTACAGTTTATAGTACCGTCTTTCTTCTGCCTTTTCCTTATGTGTTTAATGCTTGCGTTTACCAACATAAACTTGCATGTTAACCATAACCCAAAACCAAAACTAAAATCAACCAAGATAAAATTCACCGCCACAACAGTCAAA
>NW_018231544.1:11772-12568 GCF_001263595.1 Phalaenopsis equestris | reverse complement strand
AACCCAGCTTAATATAAACCCTATTTAATCCTTTATATTAAATAGGGGAACTTGTCGGCAAATACAAAGGTTTCTCAGACCAAACGGACGTCATACTTTCCTTAGTTTATCTGATCAAGCCTCATCCTCAATTCTTGTGTTTATCCTTCGGGATATATACAGGATTTGAGGTACAGTGCTCTTTCATTTTAAACTATGAAAAATATGGGGACAGCTTGATTTCATACTTCAACGTCCTTCCGAAGTGGGCAACCGGATTTCGATGCCGGTGGCCGACAGCTTCTTACGGGCAACTCCCCACAACCATCCCTGAAATAACGCTGACAGCTTCTGGCGACTCTGCTGGGGACAAGCTTTTCTCCCCATATGAATCAAGAAATATTATCTGCATACATCGGTAATATGTCCATGCCCCCCCTTGAACCAAATTACCCTTCTTCCGTTAGCATACTTTACCCATTTCTATCTTAGGAAGGTACGGCTAACCCCTTGGACTTTAGGACTAGCTGTTCAGCCATCTTTGAACAGAGGGGTTCAGAAGGCCATTAAGAACTCTTCAAATTTTTATGTGGGGTCGGAGCCCAATAGGCGTGTTGGTGGATTAACTCCACCTGGGCATTTTTCTGCCACGAATTGGGTCCCGCACTGGGTCCCAAACTTTCTCACAACTCCTTTTCACATTTGTTTTGCTGCTTCACAAATTAAACCAAATCGTGTTGTGTCGCACGCACTTCAAAATATTAATCAATTTTACACCCTTTTAAATAAAGATGTTAAAATTACCTGTAAATTAAGA
>NW_018231544.1:10779-11669 GCF_001263595.1 Phalaenopsis equestris | reverse complement strand
GATGGCTTCCCCAAAGCTGACCTTTTCATGCAACCTGCCAATGGACCGCAATGTCCGTAATGTCGCTCCCACCATCAAGTTCGGAGTTGGATTTGAAGACCTTGAGGTTATCCTCGGGAAAGCGGGTCGGACCCTCAATAGGCGTGTTGGTGGATTAACTCCACTTGGGCATTTTTCTCCACGAATTTGGTCCCGCACTGGGTCCCAAACTTTCTCACAACTCCTTTTCACATTTGTTTTGCTGCTTCGCAAATTGAACCAACTCGTGTTATGTTGCGCGCACTTTGAAATATTAATTTAATAAAGATGTTAAAATTACCTATAAATTAAGACCCGCCCGGTCTACAGACTAACCTCTGCTTTCAGTGCTTACACTAAGGATTATGCTAAGGATTATGAGGTTTTTGGCAATATAGCTAACCCTAAAACTTTCTATTTTAAAGCCCGCTGCGATGGCTTACCCAAAGCTGACCTTTTCATGCAACTTGCCAACGGACCGCAATGCCCGTAATATCGCTCCCACCATCAAGTTTGGAGCTAGATTTGAAGACCTCGAGGTTATCAATTTGGACTAAGTGAATCCAATAGAAAATAGTGATGCCGGAACGAGGGAACCGTAGGATCCTAGCCGGTGTCGCTCTAATCAACTTTAATATGCCCTCATAAAATTTAAAGGACTTCAACCATAGGGCCACCTGATTCAATATTATAACTTGACACACTAGATAACTCAAAGTCGTCGCGATGAGGAGCTTGGAGCTACTTGGTGGGCAGCACGACCGTCTTCAACCGAAAAACCTGTCTTCCCCATCTAAACCAATCTTCCTTCCTTAGACCTAAACAACAAAGCCATAGGACTTTGAGGTTGCTTGCTTATGCAATGTAAATCC
>NW_018231544.1:6942-8028 GCF_001263595.1 Phalaenopsis equestris | reverse complement strand
CCATACCCAAAGGGTTTTGTAACCCCAAACTTCAAGATATTCGATGGGACTGGAAATCCCAGACAGCACATAGCACATTTTCGAGCCAATTGTGGAAACACAAGGAATAGCGAAGCTCTACTCTGCCAGCAGTTCGTTGCAGCTTGTCAGGAACTGCTTTCGACTGGTACGCCGACTTGCCCAATGGGTTAGTTAAAACATTTTCTGAGTTGGAATAGTTATTTGTAAACAGATTTGCTGGAGCACAACATCATGTGTTTATTGGAGAACTCATGATGGAGAAGCAAAAGCCTAGTAAAACCTTGACAGACTTTTTTTTGAGGTGGAGAAACCTTTGCATGAAATGTGAACCTCAGCTACAAAAATATCAATCAATTGAGATTCTACTAAAAAGCATTCATGGGCCAGTAGCTTTCATGATAAAGGGACTCACCATCAAATCCTTCGAGAAGCTACTCAGTAAAGCCAGCAGTCTGCAAGAAGAAATGAAGCACATGGAGCCACATGAAAAGGCTAAGGTAACCAGAGTATTTGAAAAGGTGTGAGAAAAAGAAAAGCAGCCGATAAAGATATATGTAGAAGATCATCGTAAGTCTTCATCAAAGTACCCTCAGAAACAGAGCAGTCAATCCAACCAACAGCCGTCTCAGGAGGGATCACCTCGAACAGCGAGTAAAAGAATATCCGTGTTAGAGCGACAAAAAGTTGTTTACTCCTTCAAAGATGAAACTGTACCTAAGATATTCAAAAGCTTGATGAAGAAACCAGAATTCAAAATGCCTGATCCAAAGAAACTTGAAGAGGTGGATAAGAAGAATGAACCAAATTATTGCCGGTACCACCGGTTGCATGGGCACACTATAGTTAAGTGTTTCGTCTTTAAAGACTAGCTCAAGAAGAACCTCAAGGAAGAGAATATAATAATCCCAAAGCAGTATTTGAGAGAACCTGAAAAAGGTTCCATAAACATGATTTCAGCTGAGTCAATCTCCTCAATTGATGCATATGTCGAAACAGACGGATGGAGTACAACTTGATGTGAACTCAAGAGGGTCCTCAATCAAATGCAGGATTCATCAAAACAAG
>NW_018231544.1:5180-6151 GCF_001263595.1 Phalaenopsis equestris | reverse complement strand
CAGCATCATGTGTCTATTGGAGAGCTCATGATGGAGAAGCAGAAGCCTAGTGAAACCTTGACAGACTATATTTTGAGGTGGAGAAACCTTAGCATGAAATGTGAACCTCAGCTACAGGAACATCAAGCGATTGAGATTGTACTCAAAAACATTCATGGGCCAGTAGCTTTCATGCTTAAGGGACTCACCATCAAATCCTTCGAGAAGCTATTCAGTAAAGCCAGCAGTCTTCAAGAAGAAATGAAGCACATGGAGCCACATGAAAAGGCTAAGGTGACCAGAGTATTCGAAAAGAAATCAGGGGTAGTCGCAACTGTCGACAAAGGAAAGCAGCCGATAAAGATATATGTAGAAGATCATCGTAAGTCTTCATCAAAGTACCCTCAGAAACAGAGCAGTCAATCCAACCAACAGCCGTCTCAGGAGGGATCACCTCGAACAGCGAGTAAAAGAATATCCGTGTTAGAGCGACAAAAAGTTGTTTACTCCTTCAAAGATGAAACTGTACCTAAGATATTCAAAAGCTTGATGAAGAAACCAGAATTCAAAATGCCTGATCCAAAGAAACTTGAAGAGGTGGATAAGAAGAATGAACCAAATTATTGCCGGTACCACCGGTTGCATGGGCACACTATAGTTAAGTGTTTCGTCTTTAAAGACTAGCTCAAGAAGAACCTCAAGGAAGAGAATATAATAATCCCAAAGCAGTATTTGAGAGAACCTGAAAAAGGTTCCATAAACATGATTTCAGCTGAGTCAATCTCCTCAATTGATGCATATGTCGAAACAGACGGATGGAGTACAACTTGATGTGAACTCAAGAGGGTCCTCAATCAAATGCAGGATTCATCAAAACAAGTTTCTACAAATACCGAAGAAGGATGGAATGAAGTATGGAGCATATCATCCAAGAAGATACCGAGCAAGCTACAGTCTGCATCAAAACAAGCCTCCATTCAGAGTCTGCAGCA
>NW_018231544.1:4173-5136 GCF_001263595.1 Phalaenopsis equestris | reverse complement strand
TGCAGCCCACTGAGCCCAAGATGAAGATTTCACCAGAAAATTGGTCATCATCCAGGACAAAGAACAAGAAAAAGAAGAAAGCCGCTGCCATGATCGATAGCACGGGGTAGATTCGGGGAAGAAAGTCCTCGAACCCTTGACTTTGTATGATTATCTTTTTATCCCTCCGGGATCTTATGAATATAATGATTGTGATTTCGGCTACATTCTAACTATTTCTGGTAATAACGTGACTGATTATAACCAAGCTAATTGCAATCTTAATCCTCAAAATGATCCTCAAATCGTACTTGAGTCCGATGAACTTGTTGTCAAGTCCAAAGAAGACATCAACGATAGTTCTTACGACAGCACTGATAACGAAGAGCCAACTCTCGAGCATCACGGTGCACGACTCACCATCAACTTAGAACTCACCGACGAAGAGGAAAAGGCACCAAAAGGTTCAATAATGATATCTCAAGAAGAAGAAGTCACAGAAATCAACATAAGGAGCGGGAAAGTGGTACCACCAAGAACAGCTCCAGCAGACAATAGCTCCAACAGATAAAGGAAAACAGATACTAACTCGAGAAGAGGTACCCCCACCTCTGCTAGTGGAAGAACCACATAATCAAGAAAAAAACGGAGGATCATACAAAGTAGATTATAACATGCTAGCTCATCTTAGGAAGTTGCCTGCCGGAAGTTGCCTGCCCGAAGTTGCCTGCCCGACTAAGCATCTACGATGCTGTGATCCTGTCAAAGGAGATGAAAGAATCTCTGGTTACATTTTTGTTAGATCCAAAAATTTGCTTAGCTCAGTTGTCTAGCACATCCTCAGATGAAGTTTGCTCGTTGAGAGAACAGTCAGGGGTAACCTTTACAGACGAAGACTTGCTACTCGGTATCGCCGACCACAACCGTCTGCTCTACATCTCCGCAACATTGGCAGATTTTTGTTATTCAAAGTTTTTATGGACC
>NW_018231544.1:1258-3300 GCF_001263595.1 Phalaenopsis equestris | reverse complement strand
TGCTTCTACCTCTACTGAGCTTGAAAAACATGTAAATTTGGATGTTGATTCTAATGAATTAATGGAATTGCCTTTTAGTTACTTCTCACCTTGTGTTCAAAAGTTAATTCAATAGGGACATTTACCAAAACAAATGCCAAAAGATAAATTTCAACTTCTTAAAAAACTGTAGAATACTAAAAGACGAACTCCCAATTCAAAAGAAGGTCTCGGATTTGGTACAGTTGGACCAGTCGATGATTCTAAATTTTTCATTATTATTACTAGTGAGTCAGAAGAGGATTGTCTCGATGTAGAGGATGACTCTACTGATTAACCAGTAGAAGATGCTCCACTAGAATTTGAGGAAGAAATTAAATCCACTATCGATGAATTGAAAGCGATTAACCTCGGGATTGAAGAATGACCCCGACCTACATTTATAAGTTCTCTACTTGATGACAAAGAGTCTGCAAAGCTGGTCAAACTATTAGTAGAATTCAAAGATTTATTTGGATGGAGCTACGATGAAATGTCAGGACTGTCAGCAGAGGTTGCAGTCCATAAACTTGAGATGGACAAGAATGTAACCCCAGTAAAACAAGATCCCAGGAGAATGCGCCTCGAGATAGAACAACAAGTCATCACCGAGGTGAAGAAGTTGATAGACGCCAACTTTATTAAAGAGGAGCGGTACCCCACGTGGTTAGCCAATATTGTACATGTTAAAAGAAAAATGGACGGTCTTGCATTTGTGTCGACTTCAGAGATTTGAATAAGAGGCATGTCCAAAAGACGAGTTTCCACTACCTATACCGGAAATGATGGTGGACATCGTTTCAACACATGAGATTTTCTCCATCATGGACGGATCGTCGGGGTATAACCAAATCAAGATGGCTCTCGAGGACGCAGTGTTTATAGCTTTTAGAACACCAATTGGAATCTTCTGCTACACAGTGATGTCGTTCAGCCTAAAGAATGTCGGAGCAACATATCAGCGTGCAATGACGAAGATTTTTGACGACCTCATACACAATCAAGTAGAATGTTACGTAGATGATATGGTCATCAGAAGTAAACGGAAAATAAACCATTTGTATGATTTGAGGATTGTATTTGAATGGTTACGACGATATGACCTTAAAATGAATCCCTTAAAGTATGCTTTCAGCGTCACCTTCGGGAAATTTCTAGGATTCGTTGTCCGTCATCGGGGAATCGAGATCGACCCGGATAAGATTAAAGCTATCTTAGAAATGCCTCACCCTAAAACCTTGAAGCAGTTACGTTCCTTCCATGGGAAGTTGGCATATCTGAGATGCTTTATTTCTAATCTCTCATGTAGGTGTCAGCCTTTCTCGGCATAAATTAAAAAGGATGCCAAATTTATTTGGGAAGAAAAATGCCAGCAGGCCTTTGAGGATGTTAAACAATATTTAATGACGCCTCCTATTTTGGCAGCCCCTATTCCAGGGAAACCGTTGATACTTTATACCGCGGCTTTGGATGACTCTCTTGGAGCCCTCTTAGCCCAAGTCAATGAGGAGGGAAAAGAAAATGCTCTCTACTACTTGAGTCGTCGTCTAATACCGACAGAGATAAGGTATCCACCTATTGAGAAGCATTGTCTGACACTAATTTTTGCCGCTCAAAAGCTTAGACATTACATGCTTTCTCATAAGATCACCCTAATTTTGAAAGTTAATCCTTTGCAATATGTGATGACCCGCCCAACACTCTCCAGACGTTTAGCAAGATGGTCAATGATCTTATTCCAATTTGTTATAACTTTTGTGCCACTCCGTGCTATCAAGGGACAGATTTTAGCAGATTTTCTCACTGCACACCCACTGCCAGCTGGGTCCTCTCTCAGCGACGAATTGTCAGACGAGCATAATGGAATTTTCTAGTGCGCAGCGCTGGGAAATGTACTTTGACGGTGCTTCATCAGCCAAGAAAAACAAGGGATCAGACACAGTTATACCAGGCAAGGCAGGGATCAGTTTGATCTTTATCACGCCAGATAAAGGTATGTTGAGGTTTTCGTACCACCTAACGGA
>NW_018231544.1:0-1041 GCF_001263595.1 Phalaenopsis equestris | reverse complement strand
GACTTTGAAACTCTACACAAGCTTGGAAAAGAAGAAACAATAAATACAGTTGTAGACATCAATGAAGATTGGTGCAAGCCATTAATAAAATATTTGCTTTCAAGAAAGTTGTCAGAAGACAAGTCTAAGGCGCACCACATCACAAGGAGGGCCATGTCTTACGCCCCAGTGGGAAACGTTCTCTATAGAAGATCGTTTGACCAGATGTGGCTATGGTGTTCGAAGAGAGCCGAAGCACAAAATATTGTCAAAGAGGTACATGTCGGATTTTATGGTGCTCACCAGTTAAGGCTGAAAATGAAAATGAAGATCAAAAGAATCGGATATTATTAGCTAGCAATGATGTTTGATTGCATGGATACAGCCAGAAAATGTCATCAATGTCAAGTGCATGGGGTGGTCTTACACCAGCCTCCGAATGTGCTGCACCCAACTGTTGCCTCATGGCCATTCGAGTGTTGGGGCACAGACATAATAGGTCTGATAGACCCTCCATCTTCTAAAGGGCACAGATTCATACTTTCCGCTACAGATTACTTCTCCAAATGAGCAGAGGTAGTACCGTTACATAAGGTTACGGCATAGCACGTCCTTCAATTTCTCAAAAGGTAAATCGTCTACCATTTTAGAGTACCGCGAAGAATAATCTCTGATAATGGGACAGCTTTTAAAAGTATGAAGATCAACAATTTTGTCAGAAGACATGGGATAGATTGGAGATACTCTACAATTTACTATCCCAGAGCAAATAGTCTGGTTGAAGCTTTCAACATAACACTGGTACGTATTTTGAAGAAAACACTGGATGAAAATAAAAGGGATTGGCATAACAAGCTGTTAGAAGCCCTACGGGCCTACCAGACGACTTTCAGAACTCCCACTCAGTGTACACCTTATATGCTGGTGTACGGGACCGAGGCCGTGTTACCGCTAGAAATCTAGACACCATCTCTCATAGTCGCCGTTGCCAACCAACTTACAACGGAACAAAGTGCAAAACTCAAAATTGAAGAACTGGAGAGTCTCGAGGGAAAACGATTG
>NW_018231543.1:6465-7712 GCF_001263595.1 Phalaenopsis equestris | reverse complement strand
GTTTCTAGACCTCAACCGAAAGTGAGGTCAACAGTTAGATTTAAAATTATTATAATTTTATTGTAAATTTCTTTTGCTTTAAACCAAATAGTAATATTATCCATATCATTGCATTTTGGAATATTAATCACCCAATTACTTCAAATGAAATGGACTCATAATATATTTAGTTCTCTCATACTATATATATGCTACTTTAAATACATATTAGTACTAGCATATATTTTGATTCATAGCAAGCATTTCTTTTCTTGGTCTTGTGTGAAATTTTTCATTATTCACTATGGGATTTCAAAAAGACAACCACAAAAGTGATTTAGAAAGTTTTTACAAAGCGATAAATTAAACTTTGACACATATGGGTAAGTATTTATAACATTTAAATATTGTTGGCAAATGCTCAAAATAATTATTTAATCATTATTCTTAGTTATGTGAATAAAATTTATATGAAAATAAGCTATTAATGATGTTTTTATGGATGTATAAATGTAGAACTCAATAGAATGTCTAAAAATCTTTGAATCGGGTTTGAGTAAAAGTTCAGTTGATTAGAATAAGTCAATATGGTTTAATTTTCCTAGTTCATTTTTTAATTTTGGTGAAAACTTGTTCAAAGTTGATATGAGCCTTCTTCAAATTTTTTGTTTAAATATGGTTGCCACAATGTTCAAGCTTGATTCAACTTCTATTCAAATGCCCTTTGATCATTGCTCTATCCTATTACAATGTACCTTTGAACAAGGTCCAAGCATGTTTAAATAATAAAATTCAATGTTGTTTTAAACCTAGTTCAAATACTATTTGAATTGGAGTAGTTAGGTTTGGGTTAAATAAAAAAAATAACTTAGTTATATAATTCATTTTTTTATAAAACTTTCATTTAAAATTACTATTTTATGAGTTTTCATAACTAAACTTAATATGTTTTGCTTAACAAAAATCATCCTTAATCAAATCAATAGGGACCCACCAATATATGACTAAAATCTTACTTTTTCGCTTTATAGTTTAGTAGACCTACTAGGTATCCAATAGATCTGAAGAAAGAAGCAAGTCCATGCTTCCCTGTCACTGCCTGGTGAAAAGTCTCGAGCTCTTTTTAAATTTATTATGTTGCTTGATAACCCATCCTGTAAACACCTTTAATGCTCAATGAAACATTGATGTTTCAATTATCCCTAATAGTAGGGTAATTATCATTTATCATTCAATTTGAGTTTAGTAGACCTACTAGGTATCCAATA
>NW_018231543.1:760-6335 GCF_001263595.1 Phalaenopsis equestris | reverse complement strand
TCAACCTGCATGAAAACCAAAACTGCTAGGATAACCACAAAACCAAAACTAAAACTAAAACAAAAATAAAATCAACCAAGACAAAAATCACCGCCACAACATTCAAAATATAAAACAACTCAAAATTTAATCACAAACATCACACAAAACAACGACTACAACTAAATTAAGATGTCTCTATCGGATGATCGGGAACCCCTCGGAGGAGGTAAGCTACGGTTGCTAATGAGGATTCCCACGGTCTAAATGAACATATGGAACTCATTATACTCGAGTTTAGTAAATTCATTTGAACTAAGTAAGTCCAATAGAAAATAATGGTACCGGAACAAGGGAACTGTAGGATCATAACTGGTGTCACTTTAATCAACTTTAACATGTCCCATAATATTTAAGGAACTACAGCCATAGGGCCACCTGATTTGACATCATAACTTGACACCCTAAAAAACTTAAACTCGTCACAACAAGGAGCTTGGAGCTAGCATAGTGGGCAACACGGCCATCTTCAACAGCAAAACATATCTTACCCAGCTAAACCATTCCTTCCTTAGAATTAAGCACATCCCTTAGAATTAAACAACAAATCCATAGGATTTTGAGGTTGTTTGCTTATGCAACATAAATCTTCACCTTATCTTCAGGCCTTTGTACAGCTCTATTATACAATATAAGCCCTAACTCATCTTAGGATTCTGAGGTTGTCATTTGTTATGACTTAAATCCTCACATCTTCCAGGCTATTTGTGCGATCGTTTCACACGAATGTAAGCCCTAACTAATAAAATTGGTAGGATGAAACACTCAAATAAATTTCTCCTCAAAACTAAAGCCAAACAATATGATAGATTGGGAAGTCACTGAGGTTCTCCTCCGGATCTATGACATCCCCTAGTTCTTCCTCATTTCGATTCAAAAAACAAAATATTCTAAATTTGAGTCATTCTCATTTCACACCTCTTTGTCCGATTTCGTTGAAAAGTCCTATCCTTTGACCTCCTTGAAGATAATATTTCCTGATTTTTATCAAGATTTTTCTTAGGAGACTTCGGTTATTTAAGATGTAATTAACTATAGGGGCTTGTCCTTATAGGAAGCTTGTCCAAACCTAGCTTAATATAAATCTTATTTAATTCTTCATATTAAACAGGGGAAATTATCGGCAAATAAAACTGTTTCGCATGCCAAACAAATGTCATATATTTCTTAGTTTATTTGATTGAGCCTCATCCTCAAGTCTTGTATTTATCCTTCGGGATAGATATAGGGTTTGAGATATAGTGCTCTTTCATTTAAACTATGAAAAATATGGGGACATTTTGATTTCATATTTTCCAAAACTTAAATCCATATGTAAATTAAAATGTCATTCCGAAGCGGGCGATGAGATTTTGATTCCGGTGACCGACAGCTTCTTACGGGCAGCTCCACAACCTAAAATAGTGTCGATAGTTCTTTATGCGCCCGGAAGAAGATAAATAAAATGTATGCTCCTATTTATCACAATACCTAATTTTTTATCTTTAACCATTTGTTTCCTACACTGATTACAATTTCTTTGCAATAGGAAAGACTTTTTATTATAATTGTACTTCTTTACACATTTATAGTTTACAAACTTTGCATTTACTTTTAGCTTTAATTTAGAAGTAACAAACTTTAGTTTATACCCCGTTATAAAAAAAAATATTATTCTCCTACAAATTTAGTTTACAGTTTGAGTAGAAATATTTCTAAGTTAGCATATAAATACCCTTTTTCCATATGGGGTTTGATACTGGGGTTTTTAAAGAAAACACTATATTACTTGAAACGATACGTATACTTATGTAGTACCCTTAGTGTGTAAACCATTAATCAATTTTATATTATATTTATTTTGCACACTAGCCGCTGAATATAAATTGGGTCAAGTTTTTGGTAATCTTTTGGAACTTAAATAGTTACATAATTGCGGGTCGGGTCAGTCTTCAACTTAAGGGACAAGGGCCAGTTAGGCTTATTGAGGAAAAGAACATTCTCAGAGCCTCATAAATGGATGAGGGGAGGGGGAAGCATAACAATCAAGTGTGGATGCTACTATGATTTTACTTACAAAAATGAAGGGAATCCTTAAGGATCATTACACGTGATGAAGTGGACTAGATACCACAAGTTATAAAAAAGATGATCAAAAGAATGGTGTCATGGCATGTTCTATCACTGGATTGTCTGCCAATAGCTGCAACATCAACATCTACAATGAGGGAGATTGCATTCCACCCCACATTGACTGCCATGATTTCCTCAGGCTATTTGGTACAATCTCTTTTATGAGTGAATGCAATATCATGTTCGACAAAGAACTGTGAATCAAAGGCCCAAGAGAATACCGAGGACCGGTTGAGATTCCTCTATCAGTTGGATCATTTTTTGTTCTCAAAGGGAATATAGCATATCTAGCAAAGCACTGCATCCCAGCAGTTCCACGAAGAAGAGTATCAGTTACATTCAAAAAAATGGATGATGGTAAAACACCATTTGAATACTAGCCCGAACTTAAACTGGAAGAATTATGGTCTCTGGAGATGTGAGCCAGCACACCTCTGAGCATATGCGAGGGGACTTATGTCCTGGAGTGTATTTTAGGAGGAAGGGTTAGCCCCCACATAACTCAAAATGGCAAGGTGACATTGTCATGATTTGGATGTGAAGATTGTAATACATAGAATGATATCACCGATATGTATTTCTTGATGTACACGAATATGGTATGATCAGATTATGCCTCAATGTATCAAATTTTAGAAGATCAACAAACTTTATTTTGAAATTACCACATTGTGCAATTGATTTAAAGCCGCACGGCTGAATGTTGATTCAGTTTTACAAATATCAATGAACTAGGAATGATACAAAATCTGGTAACACATGAAATAATGATAACAAACGTTCAAAACCAAGAAAACACAAACAAAAAACAAATAACAACAAAAAAAGAGAAGAAATGAAAATGATAAGGAAAATTCTTGAATCCAAGAAAATAATAAGATGAAATGACAAAACTCTGTACAATTTTGCGCTCTTCGTGATCTTCACAAATATATTAAATATGTATTAATCACCACAAGAAAGAACTCAACATCAAATGTTGCACACATTGAAGATATATATTTTCCCACAACTCTCACAATTACCCCAAATTTCACAAGTTTTCACAAATTTCCCCTCAAATTTTGTAATGTTCTGTAATCTCTGCGATTTTGCAAGTCTCCAAGAATTCTCATAACCTTTCTACAAACATCAAATTCCAAGGATAGTGTTGGGATTCCGATTCTTTAAAATCCCACAAATTGTTCACCTATCTTTACACAAATTTTCTGCATTCATGAAATTCCAGGGTCGATACATGGATTTTGATTCCTTCAAAATCAAATTTCAGGGTAGTTGAAGGGATTCTGATTGCTTAAAATTTCACAAATTTTCCACCTGTCTTTCCAAAAATTTTCCTAGTTCATGAAATTTCAGTGCATGTGCAGGGATTCTAATTTCTTAAAAATCAAATTTAAGGATCGGTGCAGGGATTCCAATTCCTTAAAATTCCACAAATATTGCACCTGTCTTTCCACAAATCTTCCACATTCGTGAAATTCCAAGGTCGGTGTCAGGATTCTGATTCTTTCAAAATCAAATTCTAGGGTCAGTGTAGGGATTCTAGTTCCTTTAAAAAATTCACAAATTCCCTGCAATCTATCCATAAATTTTTCACAATAATGAAATTTTGGGACAGGTGTAAGAACCCCTTAAATGGAGCAAGCATCGTAGTCCACTTCTCAGCATTCAGTGGTGAGGATAAGTGTAAGACCCCCTTAAATAGAGCAAGGCGACTGATTCCCCCACCAACCCTTTTTGAGTTGGATGTGAATCTTCGTGCTTTCCTTCACAAACTAATCTCTTGTCTAGGTCTAAAAAGAAAAATAGTAAAATTAACTGAATATCCACAACATGAAATTAAAACAAATAAAAATAAAAGAAAGGAAAGAACAAAAAATCAAATCAAAATTAAGCTTGCTGACTTGAATTCACAACTACAAATTGAAAATACTCATGCTAAACCCAACAAAAACTTTCAAAGTATACAATTTAAATTCTTCCTTAAGCTGGGAATTCCTAAGTCGAAGACCCGACTCGTTTTACCTCAAATTTGATTCAATATTTCTCTTCATTCTAACTCTGTCTACTTGGACAATTCTTCGGGTTTGATTGATCACTTTAGTCAACACCAATACACGCGACATGCTTGCTTAGCACACCACACCTATTGGGGTCCATTTTTTGACCTCATTTTTGGTGAGGTTTAAATTCTTTCTCCGAGAACTTAGGATCTGGTAATAGGACTTTCATATTGACTAACTTAGGAAACTAGTGAGGATACCCACCCCACCTAGAAATTTTAGACATTTCTTAACTCTTTTTGAAGCCTCATATGGGTCCCATCTCCACAACTATTATTTGAGATGATTACGACCAACATGTGGAGACTCAAAAATGAATTCTCATATGTTCACAAGGCCTTAGGGAAACCCTAGATGGCTTGACCATACACACCCTCATTCCCTTTCTAAAACTTAACCATGCATCACACTCACCACACTCTTAACCATGCATCACATCATCACATACCTCACCAATGCATCCTAAAACTACTCAAAATTTCAAAAATACCCAAGCATATCAAAATTTTAAAAAATTCTCAAAATTGCCCAAAATCCACCAAATATAACAAATTCCCCAAAATACCCCAAAATTACCAAATTGAAAAAAATACCCCTAAATTCCCAAAATGTGAAAAATTGTCCAAATACCCAATTTTTTACCAAAATTATTCAAAACAACACAAAATTACCTAATTGCCCCAAAATTTTCCAAATTTGACAAAAATCTCCAAAATTACCCAAGATAACAAAATTGCCCAAATTTTACCAAAATTCCAATTTTCACCAAATCCATTTTAAGCCCACCAAATTCCAAATCCAAACCCAAGTCCAAGGCTATTAAAATTCAAATTCAAACTCACCCAAGTCTACTCGAAATCAAAGTCTATCAAATTTGGACCCTTATATCAAATCCAATTTCACAAAATTTATGTCCTAAACATAATCATGTTAGTTTCCAAAATTCATCAAATCCATGGTTGATTTAAATCCTCATCAAATCCAAGCCCAAATCAATTACTCCTGGACCTTTCTTTTAAAAAAAAAACCCCACCAAACCAAGCCCATGTCCCAACTTTCTTTAAGATAAAAAGCCCATTTCTTCAAGACAAATTTCCCTCATCATTCATTCAATCAAACCAAACCATACATCATGTCATACGTGACTAAATTCCCCCATATTTGGATCTATACCAACCCCACATAAAATACCAAAAAAATCCTAAAATCCTTGTTGACCTCACTTTTGGTTGAGGTCTAGAAACTTCTTCAGTAGCCTAGGTCTAGCCATAGGATTTTCCTATTGACTAGTCTTAGAAAACTAGAAAAGGTACCCTCACCATTAGAAATTCAAAACTCTTCTTTTTACTCAACTTAAAGTT
>NW_018231543.1:0-276 GCF_001263595.1 Phalaenopsis equestris | reverse complement strand
TATTGGCCGACAAGTTCCCCTATTTAATATAAGGAATTAAATAGGGTTTATATTATGCTAGGTTCTGGAAAAGCTTCCTATAAGGGCAAGCCCCTATAGTTAATTATATCTTAGATAACTGAAGTTACCTAAGAATACTCTCGATAAAAGTCAAGAAAAATTACCTTCAAGGAGTTCAAATGGTAAGGACATTTCAAAGATATCAGACTAAGTAGTGTGAAGAGGGATTGATTCAAATTTCGAACATTTTGTTTTGAAGTCCAAAGAAGGAAACAC
>NW_018231542.1:0-915 GCF_001263595.1 Phalaenopsis equestris | reverse complement strand
TCTCTTCAAAATATGTCCTGATTCAATGTATTTTCGAAGGGATGCCTCCTTTCATTAGTTTTTTAACCATATTTTTGTTTCTAGTGGTGATAACCACTCTCTTTAGCCAATAGGTGCCTCAAATGTCCCTTCAAAATTTGGAAAAATGAACTAACCCGTCAAATAACTGTCTCTGGTGCTTAAGCGGGGGGTCTCTGGCGCTTAGGCGCGACCTTCTCTATTTTACGGAAGCTTAGACGCCAAAACACTTTTGCACAATTTTTGCTCCAAATTTGATCATTTTCACACTTTTTAGCATTTTTCACATTCTTACTTGTACCTGAAAGAAGAACACACAAATACATTCCATTAAAGTGTAATATCTCAAAAATAGGTATAAAAATGTGTCTAATAGCACTATATATTGTAGATGTATCAATATTTGTCAAACTTAAAATGTTACTTGTCCTCAAGTGACACTTGAATCTTTAAAAACTAAACAAGTATGATATGAATATAAGTTTCTTTAGGAGTTACTAAAAGTTTAGGTATATGAGTTTCTTTATGAGTATATAGTAGTCAAATTTAGAAAAAATATTTAGTAAATGAGACCAACTTAAAGTTTAGAAATTTTTAATGTTAAGAAATATGGAATTATTAGTTCCTATCTAATTCCAAAATATTGTAGATTTTCCAAATATAGAATTTAGTCCTTTTATTTTCTCCACTTAAAATAATTTTATTAAGAATAATTTTACTTACTATATTATATCCTTAAACTTAAGAGTTTCTCATGTCTTTTACTTTAAAACGACCAAATGTGGAACTAATTTTTAATTAGGCACATCTCCTCAAGCTTGTCCTCCCTTATTCTTTTTCTTTTTCTTTTTATTTTTCTTTATCTTTTTCTTTTTTTTTCTTTTTTAGGCAATGATT
>NW_018231541.1:0-785 GCF_001263595.1 Phalaenopsis equestris | reverse complement strand
CGCCATGCTAATTCTTTTGCAAGTTTTGCTAGAGCATTAGCATGGGCATTATCTCCCCGAGGAATCTGGTAGAAAGTTACGTTGGGAATCTGTTTAAGCAATTTCATTGTATACCATCTACGAGTTTTGGTTTCAGAATTCTGTATTGTTCGGCGACTTGCTGGATGACAAGTTGAAAGTCACCATAAATGGCAATGTTTGTTATATCCATTGAAATTGCCAATTCCAATCTGGTGATTAAGGCTTCATATTCTACTTCATTGTTAGTGCACGGCTTTCTCAGGTGGTATGAGAACCCCAACATACCCTTATCTGGCGTGATAAAGATTAAACCAATCCCTGGTTTGCCCAGTATAACTATGCCTGATCCTTTATCTTTCCTAGCTGACGAAGCTCCGTCAAAGTACATCTCCCAGCATTGCGCACTGGAGAAATCCATTTATAATACTTGTTCATTTGGTAATTCTTCATTAAGAGGGGACCCAGCTGAAAGTGGGTGTGCAGCGAGAAAATCTGCTAAAATATGTCCCTTAATAGCACAGGGGGGGGGGAACAAAAATTATATCAGATTGCAACAAAATCATTGACCATCTCGCTAGACATCCAAAGAGTGTTGGTTGGGTCATCAAATATTGCAACGGATAAACTTTTGAAATTAGGGTAATTTTATGAGAAAGCATGTAATGTCTAAGTTTTTGGGCGGTGAAAACTAAAGCTAGACAATGCTTCTTAACAAGTGGATATCTTATCTCCATCGGTATTAGACAACAACTCAAGTAGTAGAG
>NW_018231540.1:0-501 GCF_001263595.1 Phalaenopsis equestris | reverse complement strand
TATTCGGGATGCAATCCGCAGGCAGTATGATCCACCTTATCATTTTTTTGATTATCCTTTTTATCTCGAAAGGCAGAGGATCTACCTCGTCGTGTCTCAAGATACCCGGGGGATTCCCCAGCCTATCCTTCGTGAAGTTGTAGCAGCAACCGCATTGAATTGTAATTCGTCTTTTGCCCCTCATCCATTTCTGCGGCTCTGAGTACCTCTTCTTCATTAATAATCCAGCACGACCTCTGTCTCGTAAGTCAAACACGCAGTCTAGAATCCTTCTTTCGTCCCTTTCTGAGAAAACTCTTGTATGTAATTCCAAACCTTCCAAGATGTTGACGGATTTTCCTCGGATTTCCTCGTAAAATTCAAATTCTTGCTTTCTGACTCTGCTCATTCTTTCAAGTTCTATTGCAGGAATCCTTTGTACGCGTCGGGGCTGCTCCCCTGTCCAGAACTGTGGCGTTTCAACAAACCTTGGGATGTACGGCTCGACTTCTGGATGGTTGA
>NW_018231539.1:341-2394 GCF_001263595.1 Phalaenopsis equestris | reverse complement strand
GAGTTCTCTTCGCATGTACTTAGAGGTACAACCCTTTTATAGCTTGTATGGCAGTAAATCTTCCAGTTCCAGTCTGGCTGGAATCCATATCACATTTTGCCGTCATCCATCATGCGGAAAGTCACAGACACCCTACGGTGTCGTACCCCTGGAATGCAATGTTTAGCGACGTCTGCACTATTGCCTTTAAGACCGAGCACTAAGCCGACTGGTAATAAAATCTCCACAAAGCCTCTAAATTCACCAAGGCCAACGATATTGATTTCTTTCCCAAATAAAATATTGCTCCTGCTCAGAAATGAGACCGTGCAGAAAGGTCTTACAAAATCATGATGATCAATGTGTGGAGGAATGCAATCACCCTCTTCGTAGATGTTGATAATACAATTATTTGGAATTCAGGTAGTAGGCAGAATATTTCATTTGACCATTCTTTTGATCATCCACTTTATCATTGGAGGTAGTGGATCTACTTGATAGGGTCTGATGATCCCAGGCGGATTCCCCTATCTGTCACTTGTGAAGTTGTAGCTGCAGCCACACTGGATAGTAATCCTCCCTTTTCCTCGCATCCATTTCTTTGGCTTGGAATAGGTCCTTTCCATAAGTAAACCTGTTCGACCTCTGTCCCTTAAGTCAAAAAATGCAGTCAAGAATACTTTGTTCATCAGTCTCTGGAAGACTCTGGATACAGTTCTAATCCCTCTAGTATGTTGATAAATTTTCCCTGAACTTCTTCATAAAATTCAAATTTTCTTTTATTTACTTTACTTATCTTGTAGTACTTCATCATACCAGGGGTCAGTAGCTGTTGCAGGCTTTCCTCCCTTCGAGCATTGGCAAGAACTCAAACTGGCGCTGGTTGATCAGGAACATGAGACTCGGCATCTAGCGTGATGTACGACCCAACCCTCCATAGTACATACTGATCTGTCCCCAGTGGGACGTATGGCTCATCCATCATAAAATCTGAAGTCTGAGATCTATAGATGCTTGAGGTATACTCCTCAAATGTACTGAAATGCTGTAAATGTTGAACATTGCAATCCCGGTATTCTACAAATGCGCCCGTGGCTGATGTCCAGGCCAGTATTTCAGCGTTGCACGTCGGGCAACCCTTGCATAAAACATCTGAAACTGAAAGTGTATCTGGCTCTATCACAAACCCTAGTTCTTCATCTGTGTTGGGTAGGCTAGCAGAAGTTTCTTTCAGGTCTGGATCATAAATATGCCCCTAAGGAATAGGGGTGAGCAAGTTATATGTCTCTCTCTGGCGTTTGCGTTCCTGTCGTAGAAAAGCTCTCTGCTTCTTGTGGCTGGCATTCTTGTGTTGCATCCTACAAAGCGAAGTACTTGGTAGTCATTCATTATTGGAAGCTACTAGGTCCCCGACTGGTGTAGCTACCATGGAAGGCAGACGGCTGGGCCCTTCCATCTAGTCATCCTCTATTATCATATTATTTCCTTTGTGCGAGACATTATCTTTAGGAGTCACCATCAGCAGTGAAGGCAATCCCTCCTTCTCTTTGCAGCTGACCACATCCGTGAGAGGACCTTCATAGTCCATGTCAACCTGGTTAAAATCCATGTTGAAATCTATGGTACCGCCTTGCGGTTCCATCTCCTCATTTAGTGCGAGGCTCCAGCCATCCTTGAAAGCAAAGATCAGCCTCTGTCCCGACATTTTTCTGCAGAGGACAGGAAAAACTTCAGTGGGCCGAAACTTGTCATGAACAAGAACAAAACAAAGTATTTATTAAAGTAAATTTTAGTTTATTTTGGTCAAATGAATCGTTTACTTTATTTATGAGTTTTGTTTAATTTTGTGGAATATTAAGTTCAAAAGGTACAAAAGGGAAAATTTGAAGTTTAAAATATTTTGCTCAAAATTTTCATTATATTGAGGTTAATTACAAAATTTGGACCCAGTCATAGACATTTGGCAACATAGATAACCCTGAAACAATCAAAGTTTCAAAGTTTCAAAGCAAGTGAAGGCAAGTGACATCAGGTTGCGTAATAGGTTTTCAGATATCGTCCATTTATTGGTAAC
>NW_018231539.1:0-326 GCF_001263595.1 Phalaenopsis equestris | reverse complement strand
CTAAACTATGAAAATTATGGGGTCAGTTTGACTTCATCTTTTTCAAAACTAAATTTTTTTTTAAAACGTCCTTCTGAAGCAGGCAACGAGATTTCAATTCCGATGACCATCAGCTTCTTACGGGCAAACCCCACACCAAAAATAGTGCCGACAGTAACATGGGTCTTTCGCTCTGGAAATCCATTGACTGGTAGGCTCCTCCTGCGTAGACCTTTTCAAAGATAAATGGTCCCTCCCAAGTTGGCTCGAATGTTCCACCTATTTTGTGGAGTTCAAGAATAGGCCTTTTGAGCACAAGGCCGAGGTCACCAACTTTGAATGTCCTT
>NW_018231538.1:8197-10339 GCF_001263595.1 Phalaenopsis equestris | reverse complement strand
ATCTTGGAAAACTGCAAAGAATTTTTATTTTTGAGATTTATGATTTAGAAATCATCCCTTAGTCATCTTATCAAGTCTGAAGGATCATGGTCCGCGAAACATTAATAACTATTCTGATTTAGGATGTTATGGATGATTCTTTTGACAATTGTTAGAGCTTAAAGAGGTTGATTAAATTGGACTAATTTGCTAAGTAAGTTCACTAACATAATTTTGTTCCAAGTTTTAGCAGACCGTATCTTTTCTTTCAGTTTTCCCTTCGTTTCTGAAAATTACATGTCCAAATATAGTCATAACATTTCTATTTTTCAAATCAACTATTATTTAAACGCACAAACCAAACAGTTAGTCAGCTTATCCAGATTATGGTATAATGATCATTTATCCAGAAACAACTGCAAATCAGCTGTTTTACAAACACATAAACCAAACAGCTAATCAACTTATCTGGATCAGCTGTAGATCAACAGTTTGTCAGGATACGCTGCTTATCTGGATAAGCAATAACTGCCCCAAACAGACCCTAAATCTTTCTTTAACTACTAACATATTGGCTACAATGGTCAACATTTCTCCAAAAAATGCAGTTTTTATAGGGGCATTTACATACATAACACACTCAATTCCTATATATTTACATATTTAATACCTAAGTTTTAGGTTTTACATTTATACCTCACAATACAGGAACTGAGCATATTTTGTGTTGGACATATCAGATGTAAATCAAACTCAAATTTGACGATATTTAAGAATTATCATTGGATTTGCGTTTGATTTACACAGGATTTTTTCGGGTGTTAATTTCAGGGTCGGTAATGTTATTACAGTTTAATTTAGGTTGAACTACGTTCGTTTTCGCTTTGTTGTTGTGTCGAAGTTGTTTATACAAAGTGTGCATCGAAATTTAAATTTGAAAATATCAGACGATGAATATTAGCATCGGATTATCGTCTAAATTATGTTGGAAACTATCGTAGAACGATGAAATTTAATTTTCGATGTAGCATCAAATTTGCTTCAAAAAATGGATACAAATCAGACGCAAACCTTTAATATCTCCATTACTTTGAACAATAGAGTACATCCATGCATGCATTCCTACCTTTCATCCGAATAACTCTAATTCTACTAATAACATTATCCCATCAATTTTTGCATATATAACCATCAATTTTTGCATACATACCACCGAACTCTTATAAATAAGTACACATAAACTAAGTTTTGCACACACACACACACACACACACACATATACATACCTAACAACAAAACTTCAATTTTTACAAACATACCACATTACCTATATATGAATTTCATACATGTCACTCAATTCTTATGTATGTACTCAACTAACACCTAAACTTCAACTTTTACATACATCCCACTGAACTCTTATGTATATACATACATAACACCAAAACGTCAATTTATACATACATACTACATTGCCCAAGCAATCAATTATTACATATCACTCAATTATTATGTATATATAAACCTAACACCTAAACTTCAATATTTACATGCACACCACAAATAAATGAAGATAGTAGCACAAATAGAGCCACCTTCTTCAATACTTTCTGATTAGAGGGATTTCGATCATCTTTGCAAGCTCGAAACGCCAGACATCATTACTTTTGCAGCTAGCTCTAATGGCGACTGTATCGCAAAGCTTCATTTGTCAATGAGTAGGTTTTGAGTGAAATTGCAAGGGATCATGGAAGTGGAAAGGGGAAGCTCTGGAAGGTTTCCAGCAGAAGAGGAGACCGAAGAAGCGTGTTCGGGTGTGCTCAGAATGGGGGAGAGCCTAAATGAAATTTAGGTGCATAGATTGGGTTTATTAGGTCATTTGTGTTGGATTTCCGTCTGATTTATTTCAGAAATAGTTCAATCTCGTTGATTAGTAATTCTTTTTCTTCAAATGATGTGATCGTTTTTCCCTTGAAAGTTAATATTTACATGCATACCGCCTCATTCCTATTATCTCTTTATCTAACACAAACTTTGTTCTCTTGTATTTATATCACCCAAATCTTTTATTAAATAAAAAAATATAAAATTTTCATGCATACATATATATATATATATATATATATACATATATATATATATATATATACATATATATATATA
>NW_018231538.1:3535-8010 GCF_001263595.1 Phalaenopsis equestris | reverse complement strand
TATATATATATATATATATATAGGCTCAAAATACTAAAACTAGGAAAAAAAAAGGGGGGCATTTACATACATGCCACATTACTCATATATATCTTCATATCAAACACTTAAGCTTTTATATTTATATATTTAACACTTAAACTTTAAGATTGCTTCTAATATTTTAAAAGTGAAAAAAATATTTTCATGCATGGGATGATGACACCAGAATATTATAAATATAAATATCAAGTGTTTTAGGGGTTAGATAAATATCAAGCTTTTTGCCCCTCCTGAAATATTAGTTTTATCATTTTTGAAATATTATTTTGACCTCTCCTAAGAATGGTCTAGGGAAAGTTCCCCCCTTTCAAAAAAGATGTAAATAAATAATATTTTATGCTATAAAAAGAAATTTCCCTAAAGTAAAAAGAAGTTAATCACCATTCTATTTAGATGCTTAGATAAAAAATAAAAATAAAATATAAGAAATTTTTTCTTTTAAGATGCAACTTATTCTCACAAATAAAATGGGTATTAATTTTTTCTTTTAAAGAAAATTCAAATTGTATATACAAAATGATATGCACGGATCTCAAGATGATCCAACATTCAAAATAAAAAGAACCAGAATGCTCATTGTTCTTTTCTCTAAAGCAATACTAAATATAAGAAATAAAGAGTTAAAATCATTTTATTTTTCCACATACTACAAAATGAACTAATTTTACCAATCCAAATATTTAGAAAATGATGTCCATGCATGCATGCATGCTGATCTCTAGCAAACGATTATCTATTTTTTTAATCCAAAATTAACTACATGAAATTCCATGGCTCACACTTCCCCCACGTGGCAAACTTTTTTTTGTTTGTTTGGGAAGATATACTTATATGTAGGGCTGTCAAAAAAGCTTCGTGATCGGTTCGTCAATAAGTTCGTGTTTGGTTCGTCCGATAAGCAAACGAGACGAACATGAACAAATTTTTTTTGTTCGGTTAGTTAAATGAACCAAACACAATGATGCGTTTGTTTGTGTGTGAATCTTTATTGTTCGAATTTTGGGATTTAAGGCAGACCCAATATTATTTTTTCTTATATTTTTATGTAAAATATTTTTTGCTTGAATAATTGGATGTAATGAAAAATGATGAATTATTTTTATTAAAGTTTGTTATTTATTTATTTTGGTAGTTTGATAATTAATTATTAATTCTTATATATTTTATGAAAATGTATTTCAATTTTTAAAAGATAAAATGGTGTATTTCAATTTTTAAACAAATATGAGAATTAATATTTAAATTGTTGTCTATTTAACAATTAAAAAAATATATATAAATTTGAAAATTTTCAAATAATTCGAACATTTCGATTCGAACAATTCGAACAAAAACGAACCGAACACGAACAGGCTCTTTACGAACAATTTCGAACACGAGTCTATTTCAAACAAACTATATTTCAAACGAACCAAACACGAACACAAGCTCTGTTCGTTGTGTTCGGTTCGTTTACATCCCTACTTACATACCGCTCCATTCTCAAGTATTTGCATGTCTAACCCCTAAACTTTAATTTTAACATATATGTCATTTGAACCTATGTATGAAAATACTTATTTCACTTTTTAAAAGTTCAAATAGTGATATTTCTATGTGAGATGGGGTAGCATAGATGTAAAAAGTAAAACTCAGGTTCTGGATGCGTAAATACATATAAAATGGGAGGTATGTATGTAAATCTTCCAATCTTATTGTATTCCAACTATACGAGAGAGAGAGAGAGAGAGAGAGAGAGAGAGAGAGAGAGAGAGAGAGAGAGAGAGAGAGAGAGAGAGAGAGAGAGAGAGAGAGAGAGAGAGAGAGAGAGAGAGAGAGAGAGAGAGAGAGAGAGAGAGAGAGAGAGAGAGCATAAAAGAAAAAAAAAATCATTGATGCCATTGCCAGTTTGCGACTGCAGATTCAGATTCTTTAAAACGGTAAAAAGATTTATTTGCAAGCTAATCAATAAGAATAAAAATCATAAAAGAAAATAAAGCATTTATTTGCAAACTAAACAATTATTAATAAATACTTCTTTGGTGGATTACCAGAAGGTCTCTTACTGTACTAATCCTTATTCTTCAAAACGGCAAAAATATTAAAAATCAAATCAAAACTGTAGAAAAATGGGAGGGCAGATTTCTACAGTTTCAGCCTCAGCCGACTGTAATCAAAAGCAAGAGGGTCCCAACCAGAATCAGGCTCTTTCCTCTTTAAATTCTTCCTCTCTTCCCCCAAAAGATTTCTGCTTTCCGCCATGAATGCCCGCACCAGACTTCCCTTTTCATTGCCACCGTTCACCATCGGTCCAGACTTCAAATTCAAATCCAAATTCGGCGCCCAATGTGAACTTGAAGGAGTGCTCATGAATGGAGGAACAATTTCCAAATTCAAATTTATTTCTCCATAATTTTCTTTTTCTTCTGAATCTTGCAGAACAGCAGAATTTCTCGAACTTAGTTCGCATTCCAGGTTTAACGGCAAGAATTGAAGTTCAGAAGGTCCATTTGATGAAGAAGCTGCTACAGGTGCATACGGATTGAGTGGATTGGATGGAGGGAGACTCAACTCACAATCGAGACCATTCGAACCGGGATAGATATTCAGATCCAACAAAAAATTACCCTTTCCTGATCTTTCACAGCTCAATAACTCACCTGAAGTTAACTCTGGGAAAGTGTTGCAGGCCCTTCCAGTGTAATCAACAACCTCCCATTCAACTCCAACTTGCTGGTCCAACTCCTCCAATTCAAGTGCTGGATCTTCATACTCCTCCAATCCATTTGATGTGCTCGATAAATCATGCAGTCCTTCCATGAAATTTTCACGTAATTCGAACTCCATCAAATTTGGCTCCGATGACACATACCAGACGCCTTCCCCTCCACTCATTTCTGTGTCCATGTTATCATCAGCAGGAGGTTTCTCTTTCTCATTCAGAGTGCTTGCGGCCGGAGCTCCATATCCATATCGAACATATCCTTCCCCTTCATCTATATCATCCAATCTAAGAAAGTTGGCTTCTCCCGCTTCATTGTTTTCATCACAGCTCAATTCTACTCTGCAACGCTCTTTCCCCACTGCCATTTGGGGCGCACATCCGTCAAAACTTCTATCAATCCACCTCTCAAAAAATCCTTCCAACCTTTGTTTGATCTGAAAAAGTTTATGACCAAACAATTCCTTAATGGTTACTATAATTCCTGAAGAATTCAACTTACCCTGACATAGAGGGATATTTTCTAGCGATTGTAAATATGCGTTTATCACTTGTTCCTTAATTGCCTCGTCGTCGCCAGATTTTGCAGCTTCTTGGAGCCATTGATTGAGAAAGTAAACCATGTTTAACTGAAAAATATGATCAAGACAGTCCTCGCTCTCTGTGGAAGCAACGATGTTTGCGTCAGTTAATTGTTGTCTCGAGACATCTTCAGCATGGGTTGTTTTTGAATTCTTCAACTTTTGTATCATGCATCTCAACTCCTCAGCTTTCGATAGTGTGGATGGAGTTCTAATGCCATTCTTTGGCTCAGCGGGCGTGATGAAGTCCTGAAGCTTCATAATGCTCATAATGGGAGCTAGTCTTTCCCAATCCTGTAAGTTGGCTTTGTTAGTAGCATGCGATTATCTTGAGTCAAGTAATCTGTTTGATGACCATATGGGAATGAGAAAAAATTATGAGATGTTTTGGGAAATTTACATGAGAACAACACAAATCTTTCGTATTTACATATGAAACTCAAAAAGTTTAATGTTTACATTTACAAACAAAAATTGAAGAACACATCTCCAAAGATTTTGAATTTTGAAAACGATCAAAGGAACTCAATGGAAACAGAGAATGTCAGACAGAGCGGAAGTAAATTAAGAAAAAAAAATCTGCAGAAGAAACAGAATTAAGAGGGAATGATGGCAGTACCTAAAGCGATCAGAAATCCCAATGTTGCCGGATAAGCAACAGCTCTTGGTTTCTTTCGCCTTCGTCACCGTCCCCTTCTTCCTATTGCTCTCTTTATATAGACCTCTTATCTGTCTCTTAAATCCGATTCCTACGAAGCCTCAGCCCCTCGCGTCGCCATGGCCGCTCTTCTCTCCTATTTCTGTGCTTCTGTTCCATTAAGAACAATCAAATAAAAACACGTGATGTCTGACCCTGTCTGTGGTGAACCGGACAACCGGCATATATACATGGAGCTTTTACATAACACCACCAAACTTTTATATATCCACATATCAACCATCTAAACTTGTATATACCACTCAAATTAATTTTTTGTCGACATATTAAAAATATCACTGTTATTTAACCTTGTCTTATAACTCCAAAGTGTTATAAACATAACTATCCAATACATAAGAATTATGTGGTATGTGTGTAAATTATAAATTATATATTTGTCTTTCAATATCTTAACTATATATATATATATATATATATATATATATATATA
>NW_018231538.1:0-628 GCF_001263595.1 Phalaenopsis equestris | reverse complement strand
TATATATATATATGTAGAAAATTAAAATTTAAATGTTAGACTGTATATATAAATACAATTGAATTGAATGGTATATATGTAAATCTTCCAAACAAGAAACCACCTTAAAGATCAAAATTTGTATCTTTGTTTAAATGCCCCCTACTTCTGACCAATTGCATCTATTAATTTTAATGATCAGCCTTTTCATTCTAACATAAAATTGATCATTTTCACAACAGTAACAATCAAATGGAGAGTTTTAACCCCAACACTAAACTTCTAAGGTTTGTGACCCAATATAAATATGCATTTAATTTTCTAATATATGAATTTAGATTTTTACATTTATACCACTCAAATCTTTCATTAAAACGAATTATTTTAACTTTTAAAAACAGAAATACATGTTTTCATACATAGCTAAAATGACATATATGTAAAAACAGCATTTGTAAATACATAACAATTGACTGGTTTTTATATGTACATCTTAATAAAAATGGGAGTTGGAAGAGGGAGCTTACTTCATGACTAGGAAGTGCGCGGCGAAGGTCTTCTCCTCAACAGACCCTTTCTCATAATCAAAGAAGCCTTTGCGAAGTATCCCCAATCGCTTCCCCTTCAACCCCCCCTCCTTCAAGAACTG
>NW_018231537.1:0-9592 GCF_001263595.1 Phalaenopsis equestris | reverse complement strand
AGTAATTAGCCTAATAATTAGGCTAATAATCCTAATAGGAAATAATAAAACAAAGTATGTAAATATAATTTCAAAAAAATTTTGAGCCTAGATATCTTGAGTGAATTTTAATCAAGATGAATTTTAAAGCAGTTAAATTTACTTTAAGATATGCTTAATACAAATCATCATCTATTGCACTCATCTCAAAGTAAACCAATGGATTTTAAACCAATGACCAAAATTTCCTCAATACATGTTCGGCTAATTTCTTTCCTGAAACTTTTAATACAATTCCTTTTCAATGTTGGAGTCTTATCTAAATATTACTTAAAAATTTAAAACTCCACCATCAAAAGCTTGCGCATACAAATATATGAGCTCCTAAACAAAAAAGAGGTGTTCCAATTCTTTTTTTTAAGATAACAGCCAATTATTTTGAACTAGAGATATGAAAGTAACAACTTTCCTGGAAAGTAAAATAATTTGTGTGATATTAAGCTCCTTTGTGAGTTTAGTTCGCTCATAAAAAGTAGAATTATTGACAATGTAGATGGTGGCAAGATTGTTGGAATATAGATGCACGGGTTGAGTACCAGGAAAACCAAACTATACTAAAAATATTAAACCATGTCACTTCACATGAATAATGAATCATAGCTCTATATTTAGCTTCAACATTTGATCTAATAATCACAACATATTTCTTGATTCTTCATATAACTAGATTCCCTCTAGTAAGGATGCAATATCTTAATACTGACTTATTATCTTCAAAGAGCTGAAATAATTAATAGAAGACCATGTTCCATAATTCAGATGCTTAGATTTAGTATACAGTAGTATTTTACTAGTAGTCCAGTTTATGTATCTAAAGATTCATAAGATAACTTGCCACTCTGGCAGTAAATGAAATGTTAGGTCAGGTAATAATAACATAAATAAGTTTACCTACCAACCTTATATATTGGGATGAATCACGAAAAGATTCATCATCATCATTAAATATGGTAAGAATCTCCATGGATATATCAGAAAACTTGCAATCAAAGTGACTTGTTTCTTCAAAAAGATCAATAGCATATTTCCTTTGATAAAGAAATACTCCTTTATAACTATATGCAAATTTAATTTTAAGTGCTTCAAGTTTCCCAAATATGTTTGTAATAAACCATCTCTGTATAGTATTTTACCGCAAAAATGACATAATGGCTACCAAAATAAACTGCTAATTTGATTGATCCTCCAAGAGCATGCTTTATGATGATAGAATGGCTTGTAGCTCCACTTTGAAGACCAATCTAAGTTAAGACTATGCATGACAAGGGGGTTATTCCACTCCCACCTCTACTGAACCGGGCAACCGGAACTAGTTCAATTGAAACTGGAGGGGTGGCCGGCCCCAAGTGTTTTGGGGTTGCCGCCCGATTAGGAAAGGACACCACCTCTCCTCCTTATCAAAATAGTATTTATATGTGTTTGTGTGTCTTAGGGTTAGCTTATATTATTTTCTGATTTCAATTTGTGAGGACAGCCGTTGGCATCCTATTTTCCCCTTTCTTATATTATTTTCTGATTTCAATTTGTGAGGACAGTTGTCGGCATCCTATTTTTCCCTTTGAGGGTTGTATCTGACGGTTAGGGCGGTGCTCCGGTTGTATCCCTGTGTATCTGACGGTTAGGGTGGTGCTCCGGTTTTATCCCTCTCCTCGGCGGCGATTTCCTTTTTCTCTTACCCCCCCCCCCCCCCCCCCCCCCCCCCCCCCCTCGCTGCCTACAGGTTTTCCCGCAGCTTCCCTATCCCAGCCGCCCTTTTCTACACACACCCCCCCTGCCCTGCAGCCACTTGTTTCCACGTTTCCATCCTGCAACCATCCATAACATCTTACAGTGCAGGCCAGCCGCTGCTTGCTGTAACCTTGCTGCAGCAGCCCATCCCAGATCTCCTGCTCTCCCATAACTTCCCTTATTCGTGCTTTCCGCCGCCAATCGCAAATCACCTCTCTGCTGCCGTACCATGACCCCTAACCTGCAGCTGCTCCAACCCCACCCGCCTACAGCATCCCACGACCAGCCACTTCCACTGCCTATACATGGCCTGCCCTCCTCCCAGCAGTCAGCCCCCTCCACACCCATATACTGCTGCTTTAGCCATTGTCCTATCCCCTGCTGTAGTGAGAACCCTCTACTCCCACCTTCTGCCCCGGCGTCAGCCACCACTCGCATCCTCATCGTCGGTACATGTTTGTGTTGTCGTTTTTTTTTTTTTATTTTGACGAGTCCCTTTTGAATTTTAGCAATAATATTTATATTTTTATAGTGATTTGGGCTAACTCCAGTATCATTTGATATCGGAGTCAGGTTAACCCTAGTTCTATCCTAAGATTTCCTAACATCCTCCATGACCCAAAAATTTTCTTTCTTAACACCAAATATCATTTCCACTACCACATATCCCTAACCTTCCCCCTTGTTGATTTTTAAAATCAACAACCGTAAATCAATTATTTTCACCCTCTCTCACAGCCCAACCCTAAACCCTAGCCATATAACTGAGGAGATACATGCTCGAGCCTACCCAAGAGGAGATACAAAGATAGATCTGCCAACTTCAACGAAAGTTTGCGGATATTTAGGATGAAATCCAATAGGAGGTTACCCTCGATTGTATACAACGACATTGAAGAGGAGAAAGAGAATCTGAAAAAATGAAGCAGGAGATACAAGTCACTTTCTACCATCTTACTACAGACAGAAACTTCAGACCCTAGCTTAAGAAGGGGAGAGACCCCATCACCAGGCGACCACTCAAGTTTACTGGCAGAGCTCAACCTCAAGGTATTACAACCAGATCTCACCGAAGAGAACACCCAAAATGACACCGTCACAAGAAGAGTTGATTCCGAGTGAAGAGCAGGTAAAACCAATCCGCATCCTTAAATTTGTCACAGCCAGGAAGTGTTGCAAGTGCCACAAATTTGGACATGTTGACTCAAAATGCACAGCCAAGGGAGTGATCTATGTCACTAAGCAGGGTGTTGTTGAGAAATTGGACAATGACACTGTTGGTCCAGGAGAAGATGAAGACTTCAAAGAGGATTCTCAACTTGCAGCCAACAAAGAAGAGACATCACCACTTCCAGTTAACCCAAAGATAGAGATTCTAGCTATGAAAACAGTAGTCATTCTAGAAGGTAGTGACCTCGATGCAATGGGCATTCAGCAGAGTATGAAATTGTGGTACTTAGAGCTATCATTTCACATATGTTGAGAGGAATATCAACATAGCTAACCTTAGATGTCCAAAAGGGTTGTGATTTGAAGAGTCGACCAAAGATACAAGGCCACCACAGATCAGAGAATTGCATATCTTTCAGATGTATAGACTCCTTCCAGAGTTACCCTCGCGTAGGGAGGTCCAGCATGTCAGAAGTGGGGTTATTTTGCGTCATGTGAGGATATTCAAAGGTTATTTTCAGCCCAACATGTTACCCATCGTCAGATGTCCAAACAGAAGAGGTGAACCCCAGCTTTTTAATGGGCTCTAGGAGCTTGATGGGGACAAAAATTCTTCAATAGGATTCAGGTTTTATCAGTAAAGAAGAGGTCCCTCCTGAGTGAAGTGGGTGCTAGTGAAAGTGGTGCAACCTGCCACAGATTTTACCCATATTTGATTTCTCCTCACATACTAGATCATCAGTTGCACTCAGCCAAATACGAGTGAGAGAAGCAAGTTATAACTAGGATGGCTCCATACCTGATTCATGAGAATATTCGTCTATTTATAGTTCCAGCTCAGGGTTTGTCAAAGGTAGACGGATCCTTATTCTATTAGAGTGTGCTTTGGATCGACGACGCTTATTTGATCGACCTATCAAGGAACTTTAAGGTGTGCAGAAATGTTCGAGTTATTCTCACCGCATATCAGATTGAGTCAACTAGGGTTTACTCTAGGAAAATTCAGCGGAACATACAGGGCACGCTGTCCCAAGAGAGTGAACTGATATGGATGTACGCTCACAAGTGGAGCTAACACTGGTGTTTTGTGACCGACCGTGAGATTCAGGTCTTACTAGGATTATAGTTGAAGATCTGTCTGTCCCGTAACATTACAGTAGCTCCATTACCAGCAATGTGCACCCAGAAGTTTCGACGAATGAGGTCGAAGCTCTCCCAACCCCGGGAGAATGACACGAGGGTTATTCCCCTCCCACCCCTACAAAACCGGTTCAGTTGAGACTTGGAGAGGACTGAGAATTGAGATTGTCGCCCAATAAGAAAAGAGCCCCACCTCTCCTCCCTATCAAAATAGTATTTATATGTGTTTTGTGTGTCTTAAGATTAGCTTATGTTATTTTTTTTATTTCAGTTTGTGAGGACAGTCGTAAGCATCTTATTTTCCCCTACAAGAGTTGTCGCCAACGGTTGGGATGATGCTCCGGTTATATCCCTCTGCCCGGTGATGATTATCTTTCTCCGACTTCCATCTCCACCTCCCCTCTTTACCGCATGTGGGTTTTCCCGCAGCTTCCCTATTGCAGCCACCAGTCACAAACGTCCCCTCTGTTGCCTTACAGTGACCACTAACCTGTCGTTGCTCCCACCCCCACCCACCTACAGCATCCCACGACTAGCCACTTCCACCGCCTGTACGTGGCCAATCCTCCATCCAGCAGCCAACCCCATCCACACCCCTATCCTGTTGCCTTAGCCATTGTCCTATCCCCTGTTGTAGAGACAACAACCCTCTACTCCCACTTGCTACCCCGACATTAACCAGCACTTGAGTCCTCACCGTCGTTGCGTGTTTGTTTTGTCGTTTATTTCCTATTTTGACAAGTCTTGTGTAAACCTTTTGAATTTTAACAATAACATTTGTATTTTTATGGTGGTTTGGGTTAACTCTAGTATCAATGCATAGTTTGTCAAACCTACTAATGGTCTCTAATTAAAATTGCTCAAAATAGCTTTATGTAGGTCACCATAAAAGAAGGCATAAGGGCCATTCATTTGTAACATAGTCCAGCCTTGATGAGTGACCACATATAAAAGGATTCCAATGAATTTCAGACTATGCAATTGGGGGAGAATGTGTCAAAATAATTGACCCCGTGGATGTGGGTGAAACATTTTTAAATCAAACAAACTATTGAGGAATCAATCAATTCTTCAGAATGAATTTTTGTAGTGAGCACTCGCTGCCAATAAATTGGTTTGACCTGTGAGAGGGTACAATTAGATCCTAGGTATGATGATTAAAAAGAGTATTCATTTTAACATCCATAATATATTTCAATAAAGAACATTGAAACACACCTTAATATGTCTAAGGAATGGATGTAGACGATAAAGGTAATGCAATAATGTGAAATGAAGTGGATAAATAACTAAGTGAGATAATAATATGATGGTCACTATGTGGGCCTTTATCTCTCAAAAGGGCAATAGAAATATGCAAGTCAAATGGTTCATCGAGTTGAATCAAATAATGTGCTGGGAATTGTTATCACGAATGGAGGTCTAGGAAAATGAGAGTATACTTATAAAGATGTGACAATAGTAAGAGGAGATTAAGGAGAAGGAATGGGAAGCAAGTAGGCTCAAAAACAATATAAGAAAGAAGAAGGTGATAGGCTCATGAAAGATTACACCAACAAAAATACATAATTGTTATGTAAATGGATCATAACATCAATATCCTTCATGAGTACGATAATATCCAAGGAATATGCACCGAATAACAAGTAGAGAAAAATTGAAACATGCAAACAAATCAGGTTGATCCAAAGACCCATAAATTAAAGAGAAGAAAGCTTGACCAAGATAAAGCATGGAAATGAATTAGGAGTGATCTAGAAGTTGATGAAGGATTTGATTGATTAAACACAATTCACTATGCTGATAGAAATAATAACTCTCATCTTTACTGTAAATCTTTGGGAATATTGAAGATTACGCATGATTTACAGTTCATTATTTTATAGCTCAAGTGTGATAATCACTAGTGAGGAATCACAAAATCGCAGATGAAACATAGCCAAGAAAGCACTATAGTAAAAAATAATAATAATGGTTCTACCTGTTCAATCAATTCTTTAATATCTTTTCCCTCTTTATTGCTTTTTGCAGCACCCAACTCCACCCCAGATACTCTTTCAGCAAACATTAAGGTACTTAGTGTCTCCGAGAATGATTCTAGATCCGGATTAACCTGTACAAACATAAGGGCCTTTGCTTGCCCACCTGCATATGAAGTAAAAATTTACTAAGGAAATATGATTGAGTAAAGCAAGCATGGAGCTTGGAGAAAAGAAATGACCACTTTTTTTTTTAATTCTCATCATAATAAGAAGAAAAATGACAATAAGGAATTCCATTTAATAGCAATCCATTAAGAGTTTCCTTTTAGCAACTAAAAATACTGGGAGAATCAACAAGCCCCAATAGTAAGAACAAATATAGCAGAAGTACCTAATGAACTCTGAAGGACTTGGGTAAGTTTGCTGTTTCTATATGGTACATGAGCGCTTTTCTGAGACAGTGCAAATATGACATCACCGAGGGCAGAAAGAGACTTGTTGATGTGTTGTGCTTCTTTGAGTCTATCCCCTGTTGCTTTAGAGCGCTCAACTCTCTCACTTCCAGCCAGATCTATTAAATGTAGACAACCCCTTGAAGTGGAGCCAGTCTTCAAATCTACACCTCGTACATGAACGGTTAGAATGCTGCAAAATGTAAAAATCAGTACAAGTCATAAGTTCAAATGAATTTATCAGCCCAAGGAAGAAGAAGTAACCTGTGGGATCGACTACTTCTTTCATTTAAAGCAGTTGAACCAACAGCCCTGTTTGTTTGCCCAAATTGCATCAGCTCCAAGACATCTGAGGTTGATTTGACTGCAAACATGCTTGCATCAGGAACAACTAGACCCTGTGGTTGTGAAATACTCCAGATCCCAAGTGTGCGCAAGCTAAGGAAGCAATTGACCTTAATATGATAAATTAGTAGCTCAAAATATCAAAATTCCAAAAATCACAAGGATGCCACGCTCAATATCTCCATAAAAATAACATGAATTTCATAGTGTAAAATATGAAAGAAACATACAAAACCCCAATTTGTGATTTTCCAACATTAATTTAAACAAAGATTAGACAATTTTGATTTAAAAATGACACAGGATTTTGAAAATAGCGATCTTCACATGAATGCACTTTTAAGTGAAGCAAAATAGGCAAATGACATATTTGATTAACCTAAAGTGCATCTATGTTGTCAAAAATTCCATTATCATAGGTATAGCATTAAGCACCTCCACATTAAACCCTAAAAAAAGTACCAAAATGATATTAGCTTGACAACTTTTTAGCTGCTTTATGATAATAATGCCAAGGATATCGTTTCTGTGAGCCACTATTGGAAAGCAGATCACGAACTTGCTCATTATAGATTTCAACCATCTGAACGCCTACTTCATACGTGAAGGCGTTTCTTCTTACTTGGGACATATGAAATAGATCACTCAAAGCTCGGTAATTGACCCCCCAATCTTCCTTTGAGGACAAGTTTGGTCCGCTCTATCAAAAGATGGTTTGAAGGCAAGAAATATCAGATTTCAAAGGTTATAGACTAGAAAAAAGACAAATTAATAACTATGATCATACCATTGTGAAGGTTTTACCAGAACCAGTTTGACCATATGCAAAGATGCACACATTGAATCCATCAAGAACCGATCGAATCAATGGTTGAATATCCAAGAAAACTTGCGCTGTCAATGCATAGTGTACAGGTAGAAGTAAGTGTCGTCAGCTTTTTTTAAGAAACATATAATCCAATAATCATTAAAAGAAAGATTTACATATATACCTGTCCATTTTTATGTAGTTACATATTTAATACCCAAACTATAATTTTTACATACATGCCAAAATTCCCTATGCATGAAAAGGTACATTTCACTTTTTAAAAGTTAAAATAGTGGTATTTTTTATGTGATACGAAATATTTGAGTGGTAGAATGTAAAAAATTAAAGTCTCAAGTGTTAAATATGCAAATACATGAGAATTGGGTGGTATGTATATAAATGCACCTAACTCGAAACACAAGAATGTTCAAAGAAAATTAAAAACCTTGAGTAGCAGTTGGGCCAAAGATCTTGTTGAACTTGAACAACCGATGGCCATCTTTTCCTTGCCTGGAAGGGTTCAAGAGAGCAAGTTCACCATTCTCACCAATGTAATCAATCGTTGTTAGCCTTGAATTTTGCCCACGTAAGAATGGTCTTATCCGACAATATACTCTAATATTTCCTGATAAAAATGTTCAATGCAGATTTTAGTTATTTTATTTCCTTGAGTTACACTATGTTTACCAAACAAAGATTTAATATTCTAACATTTTAGTAGATACCTTTTAGTTCTTGAACTTCATTGTATAACTTTCTATTTTCTGCAAGAACTGTATGATAATTTTCAGCAGCATCGGCTAAAACTTTAAGTCTAGCCCCTGCATAAAACATGGAAAAGGATGGCATATCGAAGCAGAATAACAACAATAAAGATCTGCTTCAAGTTGCATATTTTTTACCCATGTTACTTATTTCTTCCCTCCATTGACTTTGAGAGTTTACAACTTCCACCTTGATGAATTCTGAGGACATTCTCAAGCTCTGAAATAAACAAAATAACCACTTTTTTTCAAATCAAAACCAAACTAGAAAATTTAATAAAGATAAACAAGCAAAAATCAAATGTATAAGTTAACACCTTTACTGACTGTATTTGAGAAGAAAGAAAATTGTGTAACGCATTCTCCTTATGATTCCAACTCTGGAACTTTGATTCAGAGAATGCCTCGAGTTCATTTATCCTCTTAGTTGATGCGGATAGCAAGAGTTCAACCTCCCTTATTCTTTCTTGCAATCTTGCTTCATTTTGCTTTGCTTCAATTTCTAGTCGTTGGCAACGTTGTTCATACTGTTTTTTTTCTCTTTCCAAATCTTGCTTAAGCTCCATAATCACTTTATAATTATCTTCCTTCTCTTTCATCAACTTCAATGCATACTGCTCCTCGTGCTTCTTACTCGCCTCCATTTTGGTCTTCTCTCCCTGAAGCATGATATTTTCCTAATTATGCATGGCAAGTCTGTTTTTAACCAAAAAATTACAAAGAGACATGCAATACATGAACTGACAAGGTGGTGGATAGCATTGGAGAGGCCTTTGAAACATCAATAGCTTCCAGCTCAATTGTAATTATTGAAGCAGGTGACTAACAATGTGAGGGTGCTGCTTTTGGCATTTGGTAATTGTGGCAAACATTCTTTCCCAGTTTTATTTATTTAGTTTTTGTAACTAAGGACAATGATTAATTTGCCATCAAAACTAGATATGCCAGAGTATAAAATTAGCCATATAGTTATCAATTTTATTTATTAATTGTCAAAATTTAAAATAAAAATAAGCCTTTTGTCCATTGTACTACTTGTTGACCTCATTTTTTATGAGGTCTATTTTTTCTCCTAAGGCTTACGACCTAGTCTTAGGACTTTCCTAATGACTATCCTAGATGGCTGGTGATGGGACCCGCCCTTTTAGAAATTCAAACCAC
>NW_018231536.1:0-2051 GCF_001263595.1 Phalaenopsis equestris | reverse complement strand
GAAAAATATATTACGTACAATCATTCGTATGCGCAGATGATCGTGTACACACAGTGTATATGTTTGTGATTAGTTATCCGTATATAAGGATGATTGTTTGTAATGTATTTTTTTCTGGGTATGAGTTGAATATTTTAATTTATATTATTGTGTTGCATACGATAGCCTATTATTGATTTTGATTTTTTCATAAAGATATGGGGCCTTTAGCTGGAAAAATTATTGTGTATGTTCACCGAGAGATGCGTGCTGTGAACCAATAAAAACACTTCATTTACCAAAAATGTATGACAGTGGGCCCCATTTTACTTTTTTATTTTCAAAAAAAAAAAATTTTGATTAGACAGCGCACACAAGATGCGTGCGTTGTCACCACAGAATAAGACCACAAGTATAATATTGGACATTAAGAAAATCACATTAAAAAATCATATGAAATTATAGTAGAATTATTATCGATGAAATATCTGTCCAATTTTATTTTCTAAAAAATAGATACGACTTACTATTTTTTTAAGTTAGAGCATTTATATAGAGATCACATAATTATAATGTTTTTACATATCTAACAACTAAATAATTCTTCATCACAAAAATAATAATTCAAAAATATAATACATTTAAAAACAATAATATTTTCGCTTAAATATCATCACGTACAAGAGTGGGCCATATTTCCTTTTTCATCTGTTTCCACTATTCAAACCAAGCAGAGCCCAGCAAAGCCCAGTAAAAGGCCAATCTGTTTGAAGCTTACACGGCCATTAGTCAAGTCCTCATGAAAACTTTAGTTAATTTAAAAAGGATAAATTAGCTATGGTAATTAAGAAATAAAAGATAATTATATAATTACCTTACAATTAGTATTTAAATAGTTATTCTGATAAATTATTATTTAATTAAATATTAACAAAATAATTAAGACTGCTTTGCTTTTAAGTTATGAATGATACTCATGGTTAATAATTCTTAGTTCAAATAATTATGATACTTATGAATTGTATAATTAAATAAATGATCCGTTTAGTTATAATAAAATATTAACTGTAATTAACAAAAAAAAAATTGCAATAATTGTAATATTTGAATGGATAATAAAATAATCACCTAACTAAATATAATAATTAAAATTTAACATGATTAATTATATGTCTTTTCTAAGATAGTTCTGGTTTACTTAAATGAAGCTATGATAGGAATTTGAATAAGTTGAAATTTAAATAATATTAAATTTGAATAATTAATATCTAAATTATAATATTTATTTAGTCTGTTTTTTTCTTTCTTATGGGGTTATAATATTTATGTATTGTATATTTAACCATATATTTTTTGTGTGCCACAGAATTTGTGATTATAGAGATATAATAATTTTTTATAATTATATAAAAATTCATCACACACGCCAATAAACAAAAGTTAAAGGAGAAACCAGAGATTTTTACATGAAAAATCCTAAAAAGAAAGAAAATCAGAGGGCCTAATTTAGTTAAAATAGTTTCACTATTCATATATATGTTACAAGATTTTGTCTAGCCTTGAGCGACATATAATAATATTATAAAAGTAAAAGAAATCTAATTGGATTTCATTAAATGAGTGGGAGAAAATGTTGTGATAGCTAGGATATAATATATGATCTAAAGATTGGTGGTTCGATTACAAAGGTCAAATATTGACAATGAAGCAAGTCGAGCATCATCAGTATGACAAAAATTTTGATAGTGGCCAACCAACGATGATGACGACATTAGTATCAACAACATGGTTGTGGTTCAATGACTAATAGGCAATGGTGATCCGACAACAGTGGGGGTCGGGAGATATTGACTTGAAGGAGGCAATAGTGGTCTATTGATAGTAGCAATAGCTGCGACATCAGTGAGGAAGCAGTAGTCCACCGGTGTCGATCAAGCGATAGTGATCTACTGATAGTAGCAAAAGTTGCGAAATTAGTGAGGCAACAGTAGTCCAACTGTGTCAACCAGGCGATAGTGATCTAGCAATGATAGTAGCTGGGAGATGGTGATTCGACAATGATGATAGTGGCA
>NW_018231535.1:0-12578 GCF_001263595.1 Phalaenopsis equestris | reverse complement strand
ACCATGAATGCCCTTTAATTTTTCTTTATCTTTATAGTTCAAAGAACAACAAATTTATCTTCAACATTTATTAATGATTAGAAGGTTTAATCATCTCTTTGTCCTACACATTGTTAATGCACTGCAGAAGAGGTCTTGATAAGCTTTGTTGCATAATAATGCCAGAAGTTGTTTAAGCTATTGAACCTGTTGCTAATTTGGAACTTGCTATAAAGAACGCGAAACTCGAGTCACTGGAAGAAAGATGGAGATGCAAACTCAACCACCAAGCTCGATGGCCAATGGGGGGACATTTTCACTATAAGAAATTCACTTTAGAGAAAACCTCTAATAAGTTTAGAGTTGATGAAGTGTTTGCCTTTGGTGAGGCTAACAAGACTGTTGCAGCATTCATCATTAAGAAGATCGAGATGAGGATTGCTATCAAGAAATCTTTCGACAAGGTTGAGGTTGCCACTAAGAGCTTTGTGACTCCTGTAATGGTCATAACAACTAGGGGTGTTAATTTGGGCGCGCGAGTCAAGTTTGAATTGACTTGAAACTGACACAAGATAAATTGGTTTGAACCAAATATTATAGTGCTAAAAATTGTAAATTCGCCAGTTTAACCTGCCAACAATATGGGCCAAACATGACTCCTGCAATGGTCATAATAACTAGGGGTGTTAATTTGGGCGTGCAAGTCAGGTTTGAATCGAACTTGAAACTGACACAAGTTATATTGGTTTGACCCAAATATTATAGGGCTGAAAATTGTAAATTAACGAGTTTAACCTGCCAACGATATGAGCAAACATGACCTATAACTCAACATGACTTCTTTAACCCAAAAATCAATGTTTAAATTAAGACAAAATAACAATTTTACCAGAAAGCTTCTAAAAAAAATTAAGCGTTAAACTTCGGTAACAGATAAGCCTAATATTCAACAGAAAAATAAACAAAAATATGACATGACTTGACACTTGAAGCTTGTTTGTACCTGACCCGAGGTTATGTGACAATCTTAAAAAAATATATAGTGCACAACTATGAACTGAATTGACTGACATGCAAACTATTAATCATGCCTGAAAATATTCTATAAAAAATAAGGCATTCATTAGCCCTGCCTCAGTCCCAATTTACCCTAAAAAGAATAATGATAATAATGATTAACACAAACATAATGATTAACACAAAGAAGAAAAGGTGAAAGTTAGAATGACTAATGGCTATAAAAATTAAAATTATTATTATCAAGAGTAAATCATACAAAGATATGCTTCCTTCAACATTCCTAATTTCACAATACCTATTAGCAGAATAAAAATTTATCCCCTACAATAAGTCATTTCAGAACTCATGTCAAATAATACATAAAAGATCTAAACGAAGACGAGGAGTGTGATCTGCGCACAAGAAATACCTTTGTTGGCGATCAGCAGAAATCCAAAGGCTAAGACCCTTCGACCTTGGTGTCGGCAGTTGATAGAAATTCGAAGGCTCCGATTAGCATTGGCTTTCAATGAAAATCATTCGAGCATTCGACCAAGTCACACTTATCCTAGGAGATAGACCAACACTGCAGTATGCCAACATAGTTTGACTTCCAACCCTAAATCTGAAGCACCAAAAGCAACAGGGAAAGGAAAATGGAAAGTAAGATGAATGTTAAAGGGGGCCTCAAAATGATGTGAGATAAGATGGTTTCGACTATCATATATAATTAAGACTATTGATATATATATAATTTTTTAATTCCCCTGTCCCGTTTTCTCGAAATCGTCTTAAGCTCATGTCCGACGTAGTTTTGAGGTGAGTCCCGAATGTGTTCTAGTTTGAAAAAATTCAGACATATTTTGTAATGTCGGAGAAGTGTCGAGGTGTGTCGAACAAGTGTCGGTGTTCGATGCGTGTTTGATAAGGTTATGACACTGATGCAGGGCTATAGGGGTCGGCCTGTTCTTCGTCCTGCCAAGCTGGATCAGCCGGTCCTCAACCCCCTTCCTTTCCTTTTCCTCTTATTCTCTCTTTCCTTCCTAGCACTTGCTAATTCTGAATTTCTATTATTTTTATTTGCCTTTGCCTTTTTGAATTCTTCCTATAAACATTGCCTAAATTATGAATTCTTATTATTTTTACTCTCTTCATTATTTTAAAATACTACCTAAAATAAATCCTATGCCTTATTATAAATAGATGTGGCATGCTTGGATTTTCCCAGTTTTTGGAGTTAAGTGATTTTTTAGTTCAGATTACCGCCGCCGACCTTGTTCTCTTCAAGGGTTGTATCCGAAGGTGAGGAAGTGTTCAGGCTATTCTCGTCCTAGGTGGTGACCATCTCTAAGGGTTTGAGTGGTGCCCCGACTGCAGTTGAACCCCAACAAAGCATTTATCTTACCATGCTTTTGTTTTCCTGCTGCCATTTCAGAATTCAGCTATCACAACCCGCCTCTTCCACTGTTGCCATCCACCTTCTAGCTCTTCTCTGCCTCTGGTCGGCTCTCCCAGCAGCCCTCTAACTTTGCGCCCCATCCTGTTCTTTTCCAGCAGGCGCCAGTCCTCTTCAACACCTTCAGGCCACCTGTCCAACTCCTCCACCAGCCACTAACCTTCTCGGCCTTTTTACCAGTGGCCACCAACACCGTTGTTCCATCCTCGACCTGTCATAACCGACACAGAGAGCTATTTCTGTTTTATGTTATTGCCTTTTCCTTAATTGCAGCAGTTCTCATTGTCGTTTACTATTTACCTGTGCTAAGTTATTTCCTGTTGAAAATTTGTCATTATAACCTTGTGGCGTTTCATAATAATAGTTGCAATTTTGAGTCGTGGTTTGAGTTTTCCTTCAGTATCATTTGGTATCAGATCTAGCCCAACCAATGCTCCCCTTTCCTCCTTCCTTGCACTAGCAATTCTGATTTTCTATTATTTTTATTAGTCATTATTTTTTTTTATTTCTTCCTATTATAAGCATTGCCTCAATTATTAATTCTTATTATTTTTATTCTCTTCATTATTTTAAAACATTACCTAAAATAAATTCTAAGCCTCATTATAAATAAGAGGTGGTATTCTAGAGTTTCTCAGTTTTTGGAGTTAAGTGATTTCCAAATTTAGATTATCACCGTCTACGTTGTTCCCTTCACGGGTTGTATCCGAAGACGAGAAAGTGTCCTAACTGTCCCTCGTCCTAGGTGGTGACCGTGTTCAAGGGTCCGAGTAATGCTCCGGGTTTAGCTTGACTTTGACAAGACATTTATCTTATCATACTTATGTTTCCCTGTTGTCATTTCAAAATCCAGCCACTGTAACCCCCTCTTCCACTGTTGTCAGCGACCTAGCTTCTCCACGCCCTTGGCTGGCCCTCTCAGCAGCCCGCTAGTTTTGTTGCCCCCTTCAGTTCCTTTCCGACAAGTTGTCGATCCTCTCCAACACTTTCAGGCCACCTGTTTGACTCCTCCCAGCAGCCACTAGCCTTCCCGACCTTTTCCCCGCAGCTGCCTGTTCCATCCTCGCCCTATCGTATCCGTCACAGAGAGCTGTTTCTATTTTATATTATTGTTTGCTCTTTAATTTCAGCAGTCCTCATTGTCGTTTATTGTTTACCTCTGCTATGTAATTTCCTGTTGAAGAGTCGTCATTGTAATCTTATGGCGTCTCGTAATAATAGTTGCAATTTTGAGTTGTGGTTTGGGTTTTTCCTCTGGTATCATTTGGCAGCAGAGACAGCCCAACCTTAGTCCTATCATAGGTTTCCCTAGTATTTGTCATAAACCAAAAATTTCTTTCCTATCACCAGATATCGTTTCCAAAACCCAAACGCTAAAACATTTGTTCTTTCCTATTCTCAGCCATTGCCAAAACTTTGATTCAACCCTCAATTCCTCTTACTGATTTTCTTGCTTATTTTCAAAATCAATAAACCCTAAGTTAAGCTTTTAGCCCTCTCTCACCCCCCACTCTAGACCCTAGCCATGCCACCATTGAGATACATGTTCGAGCCTTTCCTAGAGTAGATACAACGAGAGATCCGCCGGCTTTGGCGGTGGATTACAGACATGGAAGATGAACCAATGGGAGGCTATCCTCGACCATGATCCGATAAGTCGAAGGGTGAACGAGAATATGTGAAGATGAAGCGAGAAACACAACACTAGTTCCTATCAACTTACTACCGCCAAAAGTTACAGATCCTAGCTTTCGAAGTGAAGAGACCACAACACGAAGCAATCCCCCTAGCTACTTTCCAGCAAAACAAATCTGCAAATTTGTCACAGTCAGAAAATGTGGCAATTGTCACATATTTGGACATGTTGAAGCATAATGCACAACTAGGGGTGTAAACGAGCTGAACACGAGCGAGCCATGCTCAGCTCCGAGCTCAAAAAGTGTGTTCGTGTTCGGCTCATTTGCTTAAGGAGCCGAACACGAGTTGTTCACGAACAAAAAGTCCTTTTAACAACCCTAATCATGTAGTCATAAGACAATAAGGGTTTGAGTAAGATTTAAAAATTATTATTTATATTAAAACATCATTTGAATCTAATTTAATAATTTTTATTCTATTTTCTTGATCAATATTTTAATTGATTATAAATCTGTGTAGCCTTGTAGTCAATTAGATTTTTTAAAATACTACTTTTTTTTTAAAAGAAAAGGTACAAAAATTGGAGGAGGGAGGATCCCCGTCTATAAAAGCAAAAAAAAAAAAATATACTATATATATAAAATACTACTATATATATATATATATATATATATATATGATGAGTAGTATTTCGAGCCAAAACGAGCCGAACATGAATGAACACATCTTAATTCGTGTTCGGCTGGTTAACTTATTGAATGAAATTAACGAGCCGAACACGAGCTGTTCGCGAACAACGAGCCGTTTTGACAGCCCTATGCACAACCAAATTAGTGATCTACTTCACCACGCAGGGCATCATTGAAAAGTTGGGTAAAGACACCGCATACACTGCAGACGTTGAGGACATAAACGAGGACTAGCTTTCAATTGAAGAGATAAACGACGATCCAGAAAAAAAAAGTTATCTTCAAAGAGGTTCCACAATTGTCATCTAACAAGAAAGAGACACCACCGATTCGAGTTTACCCCGAGATAGAGATTCTAGTTGAGGTAGCAACAGCCATTCGGGAAGGTAGTGACCTTGATGTAATGGGCATTCATACAGAGTATGAAGTGGTGGTACCTCGAGCTATTGTTTCGCAGGTGGTGAAAGGAACAGCAACCTGACTGGCTTGGGATGTCCAAAAAGGGCATGATTTTGAGGAGTTGACCACAGATAAAGGACCATTATTGATCAAATAATCGCAAATTTTTAAAATGCATAGACCCCTTCCTTAGTTACCCTTACTGAAATAGGTCCAACGTATAAGAAGTGAGATCATTTTGTGCCATGTCGAAAGTATCACGTGGAGTTATTCAGAGATTATTTCCTGTTCCGTGTGGTACCCCTCATAAGATGACCAGAAAGGAGAGATGAACCCCAACTTTGTATTGGGCCCAATGAGTTTAATGGGGACGAAAATTCTTCAGTGGGATCCAGGTTCTATCAATTATGAAGAGGTCTATCCTGAGTGGGAGTTGGTGAGAGGGGTGCAGCCTGTCACAATATTTCACCCCCAAATTTATACCTCCTCCCATACCAGTTTCTTAGCTGCACTTAGCCGATTACAAGGAATGGAAGAAGCAGGTTACCCCTGGAATGGCTTGATACCTGTGCCGTGAGAATACTCTTCTTCCTACAGTTCCAACTCAAGGCGTGCAAAGGTGAACGGATACCTATTCTACCAAAATGTGCTTTGGAACGACAACGCTTCCAAAATCAACCTATCATGGGGTTACAATGTCTCAGTCACACTCAACATCGCCGACCTGACACAGTACTACAAGGAGTCAGAAACTTCGGAACCAAAAGCTTCAACGAATAGATCAAAGCTCCCCCAACCCCGGGAGACTGATGCAGGGCTATGGGAGCCAGCCCCCTTCCTTTCTTTTTCCCATTTTTCCTTCCTACCACTTGCCAAATTTGAATTATTATTATTTTTATTTGTATTTGCCTTTTCTGAATTCTTCCTATTATATATAGTGCATAAATTATAAATTCTTATTATTTTTATTCTTTTCATTATTTTAAAACATTGCCTAAAATAAATTCTAAGCTTCATTATAAATAAGAGGTGGTATGCTTGGTGTTTCTCAGTTTTTGGAGTTATGTGATTTATGAATTCAGATTACTATCACAGGCGTTGTTCCCTTCAATTGTATCCGAAGTTGAGGATGTGTTCCGGCTATCCGTCGTCCTAGGTGGTGACCGTCTCCAAGGTTTCGAGTGGTGCGGTTGTAGCTTGACCCTGATAAGACATTTATCTTACCATACTTACGTCTCTTTGCTGCCATTTCAAAATCCAGCCACCAAGCCCCATCTTCCACTGTTGCTAGCCACCTTCCAGCTCCTCCCTGCTCCTGGCCTGCCCTCTCAACAGCCCGCTAGCCTTGTTGGCCCCTCTGGTTCCTTTCCAGCAGGCCTCCGGTCCTCTTCAACACCTTGAAGTCACCTGTCTGACTCCTCCCAATAGCGGACTCCTTCAAATAGCCACTAGCCTTCCTGGCCTTTTCCCCACGGCAGCCAACACCGATGTTCCATCCTCGCCTTATAGTACCCATCTCAGAGAGCTGTTTTTGTTTTTGTTATTGCCCTTTCCTTAATTTCAGCAATCCTTATTGTCATTTACTGTTTACCCTTGTCTGTTATTTCTTGTTGAAGAGTCGTCATTGTAACCTTGTGGCGTCTTGCAATAATAGATGCAATTTTGAGTTGTGTTTTGGGTTTTCCTTTGATATCAGACACATTTTTAGAAGTGTCGGTACTACATAGATTTATGAGTTGGGGAGTAAAAGTAACATGTTCAAGATCTTTGATTGTCAGAGGCCGAGTTCATATCGAAATGAACCTTTTTAAAGGCTTTCTGTAAGAGTCACTTGGATGACTCGGATCATCAATATCAATCATATCCTACGAGAGCTTAAATGGTGAAGTGTCTGAATCACTCATTAGGCTATTTTCTCATAATATACAAGAGAACCTGAGAATTTTTAACAATTTTTTTGCGTGCTAGCAAATTGGGTAACATATGCCTACTTGAAGTTGACAAAGGAGGTGATGTTTGCTCGATATGAGGCACGAGAACCATGTAGAGTGAAGGCGCAATGGTATGGGGAAATGGATGCTTTTAACATTGCTTTCAAATTTTTTCCCAACTTGAAATCCTGACATTGAATGTGATAAAGTAAGCTAAATATGTCAAAATTTGCACATTAGACAGAGTTAGACTATTTCCCTGTTCCTTTTTTCCTCTTTGTTTGATTTATTGCAATAATTCACTTTAGTTTTGAGTAAGCAGATCCATGCATGTGTGGGCCTTTATTATTATTATTTTCTTAAGTTTATATAATGCTGCTATTTTTTTACTATTTTTACTAGGCTATGCTATTGTTTTTGAAAATTCAGGCTTCATTTGCTCGTCACATGTCTAAACAAGGATTTGATACATGGATTGTTGAAGTGAGAGGTGCTGGACTGAGCATGCGTAGTTGTGAACCCAATGAAGCCATTCATTCTTCTGATAAGCGTGCCATATCGAATTTTGATTCTACAGATGAAGTAAACTCGACTGGTTATTTATCTGTGGGTGTACATTCAGCCGTGAACATCACGCCAGAAATAAACTCAACAATCTCCAAGGTGAATGGTAACCAGGTAGAGGTGATTTCTGGGGATGAATCACGGTTAGTTGCTAAGCTTACTTCTACTTTTATGAATTTAGCTGGAAGGCTTTCAGGTTATTTAAATGAAGGTCAACTAAGGACCATCTCTGAGAAATTCCTTGAGCAGATCTCGAAACTCTTGGAAGATGCGAGATTAGCTGAACGGTTTAATGAGATTGCAGCTAAAATTTCTAGTTTGATTGAAGCAAGGCAGAATTCTGCTGTTGCTGGCCAGCTCAGTGAACTGAGCCAGCGTCTTATCAAAACAGTTGAGGAAGGCCAAAAATCTGTTTCTCCGCAGCTGTTTGACTTGCAAGAGCGCCTTTCATCCACCATAGAAGATTTTCAGAAACAGCTTGATCTCATTGTTACATATGATTGGGATTTTGATAACTATTTAGAGGAGGATTTGACTGCTGCGGTGAGGTGACTTCCTGTTGTTTTAATGAAAATTAATGATAATCTGATCTAAAGTTCTCTACAATTTTAAATGATGCCTAACGAGTATCTCAACCTCATTTAAACTGTAGATGGAATACATAAGAGAACATAGTATGGTAAAAGATAGCAAATTGCTGTCAATCGGTCATTCGATGGGTGGTATCTTGCTATATGCTCTGTTATCAAAATGCGGTAAGATGCTTTCATTTTGTGAACATTGGAATATGGTGAATTCACATTACAGTTAATCATTATTACTTTTTGATTTAATGCCTATTGATGTTTTTTCAAAGAATATTTTCCTTAAATCTATCATTAACACCATTTGTCAGCAGCATTCATTACTTAGCTGTATATGTCTTCACTTTATCGTTCTTATTATTTGCCTGCAGAATCTCTTGGTTGGTTGTTTTAGATGCTAATTTAGGAGTTTCACTTATATTTTTACATATCTGTTCAAGTTCATGTAGATATTTGTAAGAAAACAAAAAAACAAAAATACAAAATCAACTGGACTATTGTGTAGCCTTTGAAATTTATAGTTTGATTGATGGATGGGGGCCTGAGGCTTAGCTGATTAAATAAGAAACATTGAATATTTGTCATCACTCGTGCTACACCTCATCTTCAACATCTCATGTTCACTAAAAGCTTTCTGCGGCCATATTTTTTTTATGCTCGTTTTCTTTCTGCTGCCCTAACGTGTCATTTTAATCCTTCAGCTTCACAAGGAAGTAAATGTGGTTTAGCAGCTATTGTTACTTTAGCAGCATCGGTTGACTACACTACCTCAAAATCTTCGCTGAAATTGTTGTTGCCTCTTGTAAGTATAGTAAAATCCTGTATTGATACCGATGCGGTTTAGGAGGCTGCTCTGTTGTGAACTAACGTCGGTCAAATTTTTGGTACAGGCGGACCCAGCGCAGGCTCTCAATGTCCCAGTTCTTCCTTTAGGAGCACTAATGACTGCTGCGTATCCCCTTTCATCTCGCCCACCATATGTTTTGTCATGGATTAATAGTCAGGTTTCTGCACAAGACATGATGCTTCCAGAGCTATATGAGAAGCTTGTTTTGAATAATTTCTGTGAGTATATTGTCCAAGGAGGTTTTTGTTGAGACTTTTGTGATGTGTTGAGTTTTTTGAGCAAAAAATTGATGGTTTCTTGAAAACATTGTGAATTTATAACTATGTAGATATTTAATGGAGATTGATATTAGTGAGTTTTTTTCTACTAAAAATAATAGTTAGATGAAATGTAGGAAATTGTCTTAAATATGAGAGCATAGTTGGAGGCTGCACAATTGTATCGCAAAACTTGAGGATTTTTAAAAGTTTTGGTTTATGGGAGAATGCATACAGAGTTTATTTGAAGAATCTTATATTAATTAGCATTCAATACAAATCATATGGTGCCGAAGCGACCATGGAACCTGCGTGAAATGGATCATCAGGGCATATTATGGTGGTCTATGCAATAACTATTGCAATCTGAACAGAAATTGCTTATTTTGTTGCCCTTTTTCTATAAATTTCACCCAGTCCTGCTACGTTCTAGTGCAAAAAACTTCTTGCAGAGTTGTGCCAGTCTCTACCCCTTAGTTTCATAAGTTTATTATGATTTGCAGGTACTATACCCGCCAAGGTTATCCTGCAGCTAACATCAGCATTTCGGGAGGGAGGACTGCGCAGTCGAGCAGGCACTTTCTCTTACAAGGACTTTCTGCACAAATGTGATGTCCCTGTTCTTGCACTTGCAGGGGACCAAGATCTCATCTGCCCTCCTGAAGCTGTATATGGTGCAGTTCATAGGAACTTTTTACTCCAGTAACTTTTACAATCTAGATCTGTTTTTTTATCTATCTTCACTTTCAATCTGAATTTACAGAAACGGTGAAGCTCATTCCTGAGTCAAAGGTTTCTTACAAAGTATTTGGCAAACAGGAGGGCCCACACTATGCCCATTATGATTTGGTCGGAGGGCGACTGGTATGTAATACCCCTTAAACTGTTCTCTGTTGTGCCACTCTTATCTTATGTGCTCATGTCTGTTCAACATTTGCAGGCCACTAATGAAGTCTATCCGTGCATTATAGAGTTCCTTTGTCGTCATGATGAGTTGGAGGAATCTTCTGAACATTCAGACTGATTGAGGTATTTTCCCGAAAGGTTAAGACTTATTAATTGCAGGAAGAAATAGTAATAATTATAATAATACTTGCAGTTTTTCTTAAACTCGTTTTTCTAGGCAAATTATGTAGCTTTATTTTTTTCTTATTATTTGTGATACCGTCCCAAATTATTATATTTTGTAATTTTTTCATATTAATCACCCAAAACATTAAATATAACGTTTTAACTGTCTGGACTTTAAATATAATACCTTAACCACCCAAAACTTTCATTCCAACCCTTCATGAGTGGGTTTGGAGGGTGGTAATGAAAAAAATGATTAAGAGATTATATTTAATATTTTAGATGTTTGGCATGTAAAATCTCTATATTGTTCTGCTAATTTTAATGTGTTTACTTTGATACTGCCGATGGAGGACTCTAATGGTGTTAGACATGCAGTACGAACTAACAGAAATTTGTACCACTCAATTCCGATATTTTTACTCATCTAACCCTTAAAAGTTTTTTATTTACACTTAAATATTTTGACATTACATAAAAATTACTGCTATTAATAACCTTTTAAAAGTGAATTGTCCCTTTTTATGTATAAGTTTTAACACCAAAGTGCTACAACCTAAATATCAAATTTTAGGTAAATACATAAGAATTGTGTGGTATGTATGATATAGAAATTATTGCATGTCCTGATGCATCTGAACTCTAGTCAGATCCTGTCACGTGTACAGATAGACCCCCAATTTAATTTATGGGTGGGTCTGCTTGTACAAGTGGTAAGTCCTGAATAGAGTTCTGATGCAAAGCTGTATCAGGACTCCTGATGCAATATTTTTCCCATTTTCTTTATGCGCAAATCGCAATCTGGGACTAGTGGTAAATTTAATTTGTGTGAATTTTTTTCTTATATTTTTGCAGAGAACGACTTGCGGGGCATTTTATTACCTTATCCATATATGCGAGGAGGTATTGGCTTTTTAATTCTGCTTGCCTCTTTATAGTTGTATTATTATTCTAGAATTTTTAGTAGTATATCATTATAATTTATTTTTATTTATTAAAATATTATATCATTATAACTTATTGTATTTATTAAAGCACATCATTGGATCGATGTGCATAGGAATAATATATTATATGAGTACATCACTCCTTTTATTGAAAATGGAATTGCCGTATTTGGACATAATATTGATTCATTCTGCGGTTGGGTGCAATCAAATTGAAATGTACAGTGTAATGTAATTTTGATTCGCTAATGAAGGTATTAGGTCATATTGCTGAAATTATATGTTTTTTAAAGTAGAAAATTTTATATAAAATTGATTAGTGAAGTGACCAAGTCAAGCCAACTATGCGTTGGTACGAGCTTGGGTTTGATGTATTGCTTGTGAGTTGAGCTCAACATGCTGTCAAGATTGAGCCAACCTTGGCTCGACTCAGTAGCACTTTTTAAAAAATATTAATATAAATCAGATTAAAATTAAAATTTAATAATTTAATATATATTATTTGCTAATATTAAAATTATGCCTTTCTCACATCAATTGATTTCTCACTATTTCTCTTATTTTTAATTCTTGTTGCATTTCATTATAGGGATCTCCGATCTCTTTGAAATTTACGGGCTACTTGATAGCCAATTTAAATTTAATTTAATTTAAATTTTATCAAAAAAAAAACTTTTAAATTTAATTTTTTTATAGTTCTTCTCAATTTATTTTACATTTTAGATTTATCAAATCCTAATATTGGCAGTATTTTAAAAAATTCTTTTATCAAGCTGCTGCTATGAAATTTTCCATATGACCACTTACATTTCTGTATATCTCTCGTTCCCCCGCCCTGTGCATTTACAAAATAACCGATATCATCTCTATTATCGATTCCCGTTTAAAGTTGAGGTGCATTTTCTATTTCTGTGACGTCCAATATGTCTCCTATTTGACTCTAAAATTTCATATTCAACCCCTCTTTTCTCATGTCTAAAAATAAGATATTGAATATTTAAAGCTAAAATAACATACCGCGGAAGCTTCCGGCGTGTCTTCAATTTGTTGAATTTCAGGCGTGATAACATATTCAAATGAATGCGTTAAAGTTTTTTATATTCTATTACTTCAGCATCATATGCTTCAAATGTAAAAAAACAAGAAGATAAGACAAAAAGGAAAAATATTACATCATTACTACGCACGTAGGGGTGTAAACGAACCGAACACGAACG
>NW_018231534.1:9187-10523 GCF_001263595.1 Phalaenopsis equestris | reverse complement strand
AAATACAGAGAAGGAGAGAAATAATGAGAGATAGAGACAATAGAGAGATGAGAGATAGGGAAGTAGGGAGGGAGTGAGTACAGAGAGTGGGAGAAAGAGGGAAAGATAGAGAAGAGATTGAATAGAAAGAGAGAGATGAAAGGCAAAGCAAGAGAAGGGGAGAGTGAGCGAGTGATAGAGAAGGTCGAAGAGGTAAGGGGGAAGGATAGAGGGAAGGAGAGGGCACAAGAGAGTGATCGTGAGACGTAAGGAACGAGGGAGCTCGGGAGAGTGTGAGTAAGAAAGAAAGAGAGAGAGAGAGAGATAGAAACAAAGGGAGAGAGAAAAGGAGAGTGTGAGAGAATCAGAGCGTGGTGATAGAGAATAAGCTTGAGAGAGAGAGGTGAAAATGAATGGATGGAGGGAGAGTGAAAAAAGTAAGATAAAGAGAGAGAAGACTATTAATAGAGATAAGAGAGACAACAGGAAAGAATACAAGAAAGAGTGAGAGAGATAGATTGAGAAAGAAAGTGAAAGAGACAAAGAGAATGATGTTGAGAGATGAGAGAGGAGAGAGAATATAAAAGGTAAAAAAGAAGAGAGAGATTTAGAGAGGGAGAGTGATATATCGAGAGGTAGGGGAGAGATGGAGAGAGTGAGGGATAGAGAGAGAATAAAAGAGACAAAGAGAATGATGTGGAGAGAGGGAGAGAGGAGAGAGAGAATATAAGAGGTAAGAAAAAGAGAGAGAGATTAAGAGAGGGAGAAAAAGGGAGAGTGATATATCGAGAGGTAGGAGAGAGATGGAGAGAGTGAGTGATAGAGAGAGAATAAGATACGCATGGAGAGGAAGAAACAAGATGGAGGGTCAGAGAGGAAGAAAGGAGTGATGGGAGAGAGAGAGATTGAACAACTGTGAGGGAGGGAGAGTGGGAGGGAGTGAGAGGGAGTGGGAGAGTTGGATAAAGAAGTGAAGGAAAAGAGAGTTGGAATAGAAGGGAGAGAGATCAGTATAGAGTGGAGAGAGATGGGGTGGGAGAGATGAGAGAGAGCAGGAGCGAGTGAGGGAGAGTAGGTGAGAGAGAGATGGGGTGGGAGAGATGAGAGAGAGCAGGAGCGAGTGAGGGAGAGTAGGTGAGAGAGAGATGGGGTGGGAGAGATGAGAGAGAGCGAGAGCTAGAGCGAGTGAGGGAGCGGGAAATGAGGTAAGTGATAGAGAGCTCTAGAGAATGGATAAGTTAGCTGGAGACAGAAAGGAGAGAGAAGAAGAGGAAAATAGCAATAAGTTGTGAAAGAGAAAGACGGAGAGAGGGAGAAGGTGTGGGAGAGAGTAGGGTGAGATGGAGAGGTGGAGGGA
>NW_018231534.1:2849-3547 GCF_001263595.1 Phalaenopsis equestris | reverse complement strand
GAAAGAAAGAAAAGGAGGGTAGGAGAGAGAAAGAGAGTGACAGAGAGAAGTGGAGAGAGACTAAGTGAAAATGGAAGTAAGAGTGATAGAGAGAGCAAGAGAGAAGAGGAAAGATAGAAAGGAATGATGAGTTTTTGAGTGAGGAAAAGAAGGAGCAAAGAAAAGATACTAAGAGAGAGTGTAAGCATAAAAATGAGGGAGAAGAGTAAACAAGAGAAGGGAGAGGGAAAGTGAGGAAGGGAGGAGGGGAAAGAGATATAGAGAGAAGGAGGGAGAGCAAAATATAAAAGGGAGAGAAGATGGTGATCCAACTTGAGAGAGAGTGAGAGAAAGTGAAAGATCAAGAGAGAGGAGAGATAGAGAATTGTCGTAGATTGAATGAGAGATATAGAGAGAGTGACAAAGAGATAAGAGAGAGAAGGAAATTGAGGAGAGAGGGATGGATGGGAGAGAAAGTTAGAGAATGGGAGAGGGAGGTTGAGATAGATAGAGAAAGTGACAGAGGGAGAGAGAAGAGAAAGAGAAAGAAAAAGATTGAGTGAATGAAGCTTGCAGAGATGGTGAAAGAGAAAGGGAAGGTGGGAGGGAGGATGAGAGAGTAGAGAGAAGAGAGAGATCAAGAGAGAGAGGGGGAGGAGATTTAGAGAGTGAGAAGAGAGAGTGTCTGAGAGCAAGAGTGATATTATAGAGAGAGCAGG
>NW_018231534.1:0-2342 GCF_001263595.1 Phalaenopsis equestris | reverse complement strand
GGAGAGCAGAGAGATGCTGAGATAGAAGAAGAGAGAGAGACAAAGGAATAGAGAGTAAGATATTGAAGGGAGAGCTAGAGAAATGAGAGAAGATAGAGACTAATGAGAGTGTGTGATAGTGGGAGAGAGAGAAGAAAAGTTAAAGATAAAGTGACAAAGGGGAGAGAGAAAGAGAGGGGTGAAAGAGGGATAAAATTAGAAAGAGATTGAGTGAGAGAGAGAAGTGAGGGAGAGATAAAGGGAGGAAGAGAGAAAAGAAGGGAGGGAGAGAAGAAGAGAGAGAGAAAAGAGGGTAGAAGCGGTAGAAGGAGGAAGAGAGAGTAGATGGGAGAGAAAGAGGGAGAAGGGGGAAGAGAGTGGGTGAGAGATTATGTGAGAAAGAGGGAGAGAGTAAGAGAGAGTGAGAAGAAAGGAGGGAGGAGAGAAGTAGGGAAGATGGGGGAGGTGGGCAAGAGTTAGATAGAGAGAGTGGGAGAGAGATAAAGAAGTGAGGAAGCATGAGAAAAGAGAAAGAGCATGCGTGAGAGAATGAAATACAGAGAGTTGAAGGGAGGGAGAGGTGTAGAGCATGAGAGAGAGAATATGACGGAGAGAATAGTAGAGAGGGAGAGAGTCGGAGGGAGAGAGACAAGCCAAGAGAGAAAGAGAGAGCGGGAGAGAGTAGAAGAGAGGGAGGGATAGAAGAGGAGAGAGAGATGAGGGAAAGAAAAGAGGAAGCATGAGAGTAGAGAGAGAGCATGCATGAGTAAGAATGAAATAAAGAGAGAGATGAAGGAAGGGAGGGTATAGAGCGTGAGATAGAGAATACGATAGAGAGAACAATAGAGAGAGAGAGAGTCAAAGTGAGTGGGACGAGCCAAGAGAGAAAGAAAGGGAAGGAGAGAGTGGAGGAAAATGATAAAAGAGGAGAGAAATGAGAAAGATCAAGAGAAAGTTAAATATAGAGAGAGAAAAAGCAAAGGAGAATGTTAGAGAGAAGTGATGTAGGAAATGAAAGAGAAAGCGAGTGAGAGAAGGAAAGAGAGAACAAAAATAAGAAGATAAAAAAAGAGAGAGAGGAGGGAGGGTTGGAGAGGGAGAGGGAGAGAGAGTTAAAGAGAGCTAATGAGGGAGGAAGAGAGATGAAAGGCATGGAAGAGATAGGGTGAGATAGTGGGAGAAGGAGGGAGGGGGAGAGAGGGAGATAGAGAAAGGGAGAAGAGAGGAAGAATGAATCAAGTTGTAGAGAGGGTGGGAGGGAGGGAGGGAGAGAAAAAGTGAGAGAACTTAAGGATAAAAGAGTGAGATAGAGCAAGTGAAATAGGGAGTGAGGAAAAATGTAAGAATTATAGTGATAAAGGAAGGGAGGGAAGGAGGGCGAGAGGGTGAGATAGAGTGGGAGAGAGGAGAGAGAGTAAGATAGGGAGAGAGAGGGAGAGATAGAGGAAGAGATGGAGAGGAGGGGGTAAGAAAGTGTGAGTGAGAGAAGGAGAGAGATCAATAGAGATTTTGAGAAAGTGAAAGTGAGAGGGATGAAGAGAAAGCAAATAGATAGAAAATGAAAGAGAGACTGGGAGAGAGAAAGAAGAGAGACTAAGTGACTCAGCAAAAGAGAGAGTGAGAGAGTGGAAGATAAAAAGGGCGAAAGTGATATAAAGATAATGAGGGGAATAAAGGGAGAGAGAGGTAGAGGTAGAGTGAGAGAGAAAGAGTCCATAAGAGAGGTAGAGATTGGGTGATAGTGGGTGAGAGACAGAGAGAGCAACAGAAAGAGGGAGAGAAAAAGAGTGTGGGAGAGAGGAAGTGAGCGATAAAGAGAGGGAGCAAGTGAGAGAGTAGGAGAGAGATCATAAGAGAGCGAGAGAGCGCATTAGGGAGAGAGGGAGAGAGAAGGTAGAGAAGGAATAAGGGAGAGAGTGGGAGGGATATAAAGTGATTGGTAGAGAAGGAGAGAATAAAAGAGAGAAGATAGATATAGTTAAAGAAAAAAGAAGGGAGAGAGGAAGAGAGATTGGGTGAGAGAAGGATAGTGAGGGTGAAAGAACGAGATAGAGAGGGATGGAGGGAAGGAGAGAGGGATGGAGGGAAGGAGGGAGGGGGAAGGGCGTGAGTGCATGAGAGAGAGAAATTATAAAGAAGAGATTGAGAGAAGAGATAGAGTAGAGAGAAGGGTAATGATGGAGGGAGGGAAGGATAGTTAGAGGAAGAGGAGAGATATAAGAGTGAGATGGATGGAAGGGAGATTAAGAGGTAGATAGAGGGGATGAACGAGTGTGGTAGAATGTGGGAGGCCTCGTCTCTCTATCTCTCATCCTCTTTCATGCATCGTCTCTCTATATTTTCTTTTCTCCCTCCATATCTCT
>NW_018231533.1:0-483 GCF_001263595.1 Phalaenopsis equestris | reverse complement strand
ATGATAAATTAATTAGAAAATTCACAGAAGTAAAATAAAATTAGTGGCACTAATTTCGAATGCTTAAAATGCTATCATAGCTAAATTATTAACTACTAGCAGAATTTAAATACATAGCTCGAAATAGTAACTACTAAACTATGTTTATGTGATGAAATTTTCTAATATAAAAAAACATCTTTTCCACTACAATGAGTTTTTGGTGAAATGAGCTGAGATAAATGGTTTAAATTTGTGTTGTCCCAAATAGGAACAATTTTAATTCTTTACCTTGATTCAGTGCTATAAAAATCATTGGTTAATCCTAGGTTTAGTCCCAAAATCCATGGCTAGGCTAGTAGGGCTGGCTCCCACTTCAGAGCTCCTACTTCTCTTCCCATAAAGGCTAACTCTCACTTTAGTTCTTAAACACTAAGATCGAATTCAGGATTTTAGTCTGTCACCCTAAAAAGTATATTTCCCTATTTATTTGCACTTACTTCC
>NW_018231532.1:0-585 GCF_001263595.1 Phalaenopsis equestris | reverse complement strand
TATTGTGAAGGTGTGGGCACAAGTAATTGAAGTTTTATGAAGTTTTGAGGGATATCCTATTTCTGTCCTAATTTTTAAGCTCAAAATTAGGGTTACATATGGAGAATCATAGCAATGGAGTGATTGGAATGGGCTATGGAGGTCTCAAAAATGCTCTGTGAGTGATTTGGGAAGCTCTCTCTAAGGAAATTTTAGCACGCCTCCCATGGCCATGGAGGTGAGTTTTTATAAAATTATCCATGGGTTGGCTCTCAAGGCAAATCGGTGCTTAGGTGGAGGGCTGAGGAGCTCTACAATTTGGTTTGGTTGAGCTGGCCTTTAGGTTTGATTTGGATGAAGTTCCATGGGGGTTGCCCATAATTTTGAGCTTCTCCGGTGACTAGGCTGGCCGGCCATGGCAGAGGGAGGTGGCTAGGTGCTCAGGGCATCCAGGTGAATCTGTCAAAGTAACTTAATGCAATGAGGTTTAGTTTTGGTAAGGGTATCTTAAGCATGTGTATTTTTGGAATTAAAATCCATTAATTTGGGGGACCTTTTTTCAATAGCTTACTTTAGGTGGTTAGATGGGTTTTGGCTCAGTCTTAG
>NW_018231531.1:0-803 GCF_001263595.1 Phalaenopsis equestris | reverse complement strand
AATACCATGGTATGCTGATATTGTTAACTATATTTGTCATCTATGCTGACATTGCAACAACAAAGAAAATTTATTCATGATGCAAAAGCATATTTTTGTGATGAGGCTTATTTATATAAACAATGTAAGGATCTTATTATGAGGAGATGTGTACCGTATAAACAAACTGAGCTGATCATTCAGAAATGTCATGATTCTGAATTTGGAGGACATTCTTGGATTGGTAAAATTGCTTATAAAATTTTACAAGCTGTATTTTATTGGCCTACTATCTTTAGAGATGTTTATAGATACATAAGAACTTGTGATCAATGTCAACGAGTAGACAATATATCTAGAAGAAATGAAATGCCTCTAAATTTCATGTTAGAAGTTGAGATCTTTGACGTCTGAGGATTAAATTTTATGGGACCAATTATTCCTTCATTTGAGAACTTATATATATTAATTGCAGTAGACTACGTTTCTAAGTGAATTGAAGCACAAGCCTTACATCGTTGTGACGCTAAAAGTGTTTCAAGATTTTTAATGAAAAATATTTTCACTAAATACGAAATGTCTAGAATGATTGTCGCTGACGGAGGATCCCATTTTAGAAATAAGTACATTCAGAGATTAGCAGAAAAAATTGATATTATTCATCAAATCTCTACTACGTATCATTCTCAAACCAGTGGGTTAGTGGAAGTTTCTAATAGAGAAATTAAACAAACACTTGAAAAGACTGCAAACCCTAGTATAATAGATTGGTCCACTAAATTGGATATCACATTATGGGCTACAGGACTGCTTATAAAACTCCT